>NW_026867618.1:0-150247 GCF_020745735.1 Hemiscyllium ocellatum
TCTGCCTGTTTTCTTTATTGCTACTTCTTATTTCCATTCAGGTACGTGATAATCGGTTTTTTTTTAGGTGTATTCAATCTCATTGAAATTCTCCCCGAGAGTGATGCAAATCTCCATAGGAATCTCTGGTGCTGGCTTTATTGATGCTGACGTACAGATGTAAGGATTTATAAATCCCATCTCAGTCGTAGTGCATAGAGAAGGAATGGCTTTTTGTGAAACAGAAAAGAAATGGCGATGTCTAAGTGAGAGAATAGATTTTTTGACAATCCCCTGAGAGTGTTGTTGAGGCAGTATTTGCGGTACTGTGGATAGACTTTCTCTCAAGTTTCACCAGACTAATCCCTGGGATGTGGCACCATGAGCAGTGAGTGAAGCTCAGTGAGAGAATAAGAGGTGATTGCATTGAACCTTAAGGGGATGGACAATCACTCATGATTTCTAAACAGACACTGATACAGTGATAAGTTTCCATGGCTTTTTTCACTCAGATTGCATGATTCTCGATCGTTTAACAGCCTTCTGAGAACGTTCCACCCAATCACCCCCACTCCCTATTTCAACTGTGAGAGAGAGATGAGAGAGAAGAGAAAGAGAGGAGAGAGAGAGAGAGAGAGAGAAGAGAGAGAGACAGACAGAGAGAGAGAGAAACTGAGAGATAGAGAGGCTCGGCTTTTGAATAACTCTTGCACATTAATACAGTTCAATTGGTGCGTGATCCTGCAATGAACGTCATGTTTTCCATAATCCTGACAGCAGCAACTATACCTTCATTATAAAAGTGTTAACTCTTTCCAGCAGTGTAGAGAGAAGGAAAATCTATTTACGCCACAGGAAAGAAACGGAGATGTCGAAGAGGAAAAAGAGTTATTGTGATCATCGCTGAGAGTGTTGTTGGGGCAGTATTTGGGATGTTGTGGACAGACTTTCTCTCCCTTATAAGGAATGATCGCCTTGCCACAGAGAGTGTGCAATGGAGTTTCACCAGACTAATCCCTGGGATGATGGTGCCATGAGGAAACAGTGAAGATTAATCTCTGGCGTTGTGAGAGAATGAGAGGCGATTGCATTGAAACTTGAGGGAGAAGGACAGTCACTCACGATATCTAAATAGACACTGATACGGTGAAATATTCCATGGCTTCTTTTTTACTCGGGTTGCATGATTGTCTTTAGTTTAAGAGCCTCTGAGAATATTCCCCTCACTTCACACCCAATCCCCATGTCGCATGAGAGAGACAGAGCGCCAGTCTTTGAATAAATTCTCCCCACGTTAATACAGTGCATTTGGTGTATGGTCCTACACCGAAAGTCTTGTTATCCGCAATCCCTACAGCAGCCACAATACATTCATTCTAAAACAGTTAACTGTTCCCACAAGATTCTGATCTCCATGGAGACGATGGGTGTGTCGTCTCGGTGATGGAAGATGCATCCTTGAGATTTGGCACGAATCATTTGACTTCCCTCGTCATTGCCAGCAAACTATGTTAAAGCAGCACACATTCTACAAACAATGGAACCATGATTAACATCATGGAGTCCTCTATCAGTGCCGCCTCGGTTTCATTGGTTTGTCATTTGGAATATCTGTGACCCCCTCATGTTCCTGTATAACTGTCTCCTGTGGATAAATAGCCTCCTCCTGGTCTCATGGAACAGGTTTAAGTGTCTGATTGGTCTCTGCCTGTTCCTGTTTAACAGCTCGATGCACTGAACAGACCACTCTTCTTCCTGTGTAACAGGTAGGAGTATTGAATCTGCTGTCACTCTTCCTGTTCCTGGATGCTATCGCATACCCGTGTGCAACCAGCTGGAGATGCTGAATGAGCTCCTCTTTTAACTGTGGAAATGTGCAGTGTCTGGCCGTGCTGTTACATAAATGTTACCGACACTTTAACAGCACAAACCGGAATGCTGTCCGGGTCTTGCTGCACATGGACACAGAATGGTTCAGGAGCTGGTGGGGGACAAAATGGTCTGAACATTCTGTGATCTTCAGTCATCATTCCTACTTCCGATCTTATGCTGGGAAAATACATTGATGGAGCAGCTGAAGATGTTTGTGCTGAGGGGGCTAACCTGAGGATTCCCTGCAGAGATGTCCTGGGAGAGAAAGGATTGTTGGCGACTGACCCCAAACCTCTTTATTTGTGTTCTGAAAGACCCGGTCCAGTGGGAAGGTTACACCTGATCCACATTCAGCTCAAATAAGTAGGTGGTCCCGATGCCATCCTCAGTCAAATATACTGCCTTGGTATCAAAGCCATTCGCTCTTTCCTGAGCCCCTGTGTTCGCCTCTTGTTCATATCAATAGATGACGGTGTATGTGTAGAGCGTGCTTTCCTAACACAGAAGGCAATCACTATCAGGAATTATCTGGGCGAGAGAGCTAGGGGAGCTATATCACTGAAAGCATTTAAGGAGGAGGTAGGTGGATGTTTGACCTGTCAGAGAGCGAAGGGATGAGGAATTGGGCATTAAAGAGGAATTACTGTCAACAGTATATCAGCCATGATGTTATGCAGTGGCTTGATCATCCGACTTACCTGATCCTGTTCCTTTTGTCCTCATATTCAGTAATTGCAAAGTTAATGGCTGTAATTTTCCTGAATGTTCTTTTATTGAGCGTTGCAATCAGAGAGAGTAAAGTATTTTGTGAGTCATCTCTGGTTGAGATATGGGGACTGGATTCACTTTGAATCTGGGTCTATAATAACCAACTAACATTTCCAACGGACACCAAACCATGTGTGACAGTCTTGAGGGACTGAATGAGATGCTGTGTTACTGTTGACCAGGTATTTGGAGCAAGTGGCCTCCATCTGCTCCTTGTAGGAGCTTGGGGATTTGAATAGAACATAGCAACACAGGACTGAGCAGCAGGAGTGGGCTATTAGATACTGTGTCACCATTCCATGTGCTTTCGGTCTCAGCAGCACGTTTCTGTCTGTATATCATTTTACTACATACAAAACAACTTTGAATAAATGCAACCATCGAGGCACCACAGTCCTCTGGGGAAGGGAACTTACACTTGAACAGCCCTTTGAGAATTTCTCGTTTGTGTTCCAACAAATGTTGGAGCCTATCAAAATGTACTGTCTAAACCTGTCGGTCAATTCCTCAACATCTGTATCCCTCTGCTCCCCACTTACACATGCATCTGTGTACACACATCTTAAATGTATCTACCGTGCCTGTCTCTACCACCTCTGCTGGCAACGCATTCCAAACGACCACCACCCTCTGTGTGAAATACTTACCGCGTGTATCCCCCTTAAACTTTCCACCTCTCACCTTGAAAGTGTGACCTCTCGTTATTGAATCCTTCACCCTGGGAAAAGGCTTGTCTCTATCCACCATTTCTAAACCCTTCATAATTTTATAAAGCTCAATCAGGTCCTCACTCAATTTCCGTATTTCTAATGAAAATGAATCTAACCTACTCAACCTTTGTTCACAGTTAGCACCTTCCATACCAGGCAACATCCTCGTAAACCTTCTCTGCGCCCTCTCCAAAGCGTCCACATCATTTTGGTAATGTGGCGACCAGAATTGTACATAGTATTCTAAATGCGACCGAACCAATTTCTTGTCAGCTGTTATGCTCAATACCCCGTCCAATGAAGACAAGCAAACTACATACCACTCTATCCACCTGTGCAGCAAGCTTAAGGGTACAATGGACCTGCACTCCCAGATTTCTCTGCTCATCAACTTTTCCAAAGGCTCTTCTGTTCATTGTATAATTCGCTCTAGAATTACTCTTGTCTAAATGCATCACATCACATTTGTCTGGATTGAAATCCATCTGCCACTTTTCCGCCGTACTCTCTAGTCTATCTATATCAAAAAGGAGAAAGTGAGGACTGCAGATGGTGGAGATCAGAGCTGAAAAAGCACAGCAGGTCAGGCAGCATCCACAGAGCAGGAGAATCGATGCTTCGGGAATATCTTCGAATCCTCAAGAAGGGCTTATGCCCGAAACGGCGATTCACCTGCTCCTTGGATGCTGCCTGACCAGCTGTGCTTTTCCAGCAACACATTTTTCAGTTTATCTATATCATTCTGTATTCTTTGACATTCCCTTATGCTTTCTGCTACTCCATCAATCTTCATGTCATCTGAAAACTTGCTGATCATACCAACAGCGCCCTCTTCCAGATCATCTTTTTATATTCCAAACAACAGTGGCCCCAACGCTGACCCCTGTGGAACATCACTGGTCACTTTTCTCCATTGTGAGAAACTCCCTTCAACGACTACTTCTGTCTCCTGCTGTTCAACTAGTTCTTTATCAAGCTAGCTAGAACACCCTGCACATCATATGACTTCAATTTCTCCATTATTCTACCATGGAGAACCTTATCAAAATCCTTACAGAAGTCCATGTATATGACATCAACAGCCCTTCCTTCATCTACCACCTTGGTCACATCCTCAAGGAACTTAATTACATTAATAAGACACGAACTCCCCCGCGCAAAACCATGGTCCCTATTACTGATAAGCCCATTCTTTTCTAAATATAAATAGATGCCATCCCTCAGTACCCGCTCCAGCAACTTTCCTACCACCGAGTCAGGTTCACTGGTCTGGAATTACCTGGAATATCCCTACTATCCTTCTGGTACAGGGGGACAAAATGAGAAATCCTCCAGGCCTTTGGCAACTCACCTGTATTGAAGGATGCCATAAAGGCATCTGTCAGGGCCCCAGCTATTTCCTCTCTCGCCTTCCTCAGCAACCTGGGATAGATCACATCCTGTCCTGGGGATTTGTCCATGGTAATAACCAGTAGACTACCCAACACATCTTCCCTATTTATGTCAATGTGATCCAGACTAATCAAACTTCGATGTCTAATCTCAACATTCACCATGCCCCTCTCCTCAGTGAACACTGATGCAAAGTAATCATTCAGAATCTCACCCATTCTCCCAGGTTCGACACACAGACTTCCTTCGTTATCCTTTAGTGGACCAATCCTTTCTCTAGTTACCTGATTACTTCTTATACAAGAATAAACAGCTGTGGAATTCTTCTAAATTCTGTTCGCTAATGCTATTTCATGACCCCTTTTAGCCCGCTTGATTTCTTGTTTTAGACTTGTCCTACTCTTCTGATATTCCTCCAGGGCCAGTTCTGTTCTTGGCTGCCTAGACCTTATGTGTGCTTCCCTTTTCCTCTTGGCTAGTCGTACAATTTCTCCTGTCATCCATGGTTCATGAATCTTGCCCTTCCTATCCTTTGCCTTCAACGGACATGCCTATCCTGCACTATCTTTAACCTATCTTTGACAGCCTCCCACATCGCAAATGTGGACTTCCCTTCAAATAGCTATGTCCAATCCACATTTCCGAGTTCCAGTCTAATATTGTCCTTGGCCCAGTTTAGTATTCTTCCCTTAGATCCACTTTCTAATTTATCTGTGAATATTCTGAAACTTACAGAATTGTGGTCACGGTTCCCAAAGATATCATCCACTGCAACTTCTACCACCTGTCCTGTCTTGTTCCCCAGTACCAGGTCCAATATGGCCTCTTCGCTCGTCGAACTATTGACATACTGAAGTAGAAAACTCGCCTGGAATTCTTCCAAATTCTACCCCATCCAGACGTTAAGTGTATCCCAGTCAATGTTGTGAAAATTAAAATCTCCCATCACCACTCCCCTATTGCCTCTACATCTTTCCATTGTCTGTTTACATATTTGTTCTTCTACCCCACACTCACTGTTGGGACGTCTGTAATACAGCCCCAACAATGTAACTGCACCCTTCTTATTTCTCAGCTCTACCCATAATGCCTCACTACCCAAGACCTCCATAGTGTGCTCCTTTAGCATAGCCGTGAAATCGTCCTTGACGAGCAATGCAACTCCATCCCACCCACCCACCCCCTTTTGCTTCCCTCTCTGTCCTGTCTGAAGCATTTATGTCCTGAAACATTTCATTGTTAATCATCATGCCCTTCCATGAACCAAGTCTCTGTGATTGCAATAATGTCATACTCCCAGGCACCAATCCAAGCCCTAAGTTCATCTGCCTTACACACTATACTCCTTGCATGAAAGCAGACGTATTTCATGCCACTAGATATTTGTGATCATCCGCTCTCTGCCTACCCTTCCCTTAATTAATGTCATCTTCACAATTTCTACAATCTCCAGTCCCGACTGGTTCCCAGACCACTGCCACATTAGTTTACAAACTCCCCAACAGTAGGACAAAAACTCCCCTAAAGATGTTGGTTCCGGTCTGGTTCAGATGTAGACCGTCCATTTTGTAATAGTCCCACCTTCCCCAGAACCTGTCCCAATGTCCAACAAATTTGAATCCCTCCCTCCTACACCATCCCTCAAGCCACGTGTTCATCCTGCCTATTCTTTCATTTTTACACTGGTTTGCACGTGGCACTGGTAGTATTCCCGAGATCACTACCCTTTAAATTCTCTCCTAGCTACCTGAATTCTTCTTTCAGGACCTCATTTGTTTCCTACTTATATCGATGGTGCCTATATACACCAAGACAACTGGCTGTTCGCCCTCCCCTTTTAGAATGCTCAGTAGTCAATCGGTGACATTCCTGACCTGAGCGCCTTGGAGGCTACATACCATCTGGGAGTCCTGTTTTCGGCTACAGAACATTCTATCCATTCCCCTTACAACAGAATCCCCTATAACCATGGCCCTACGAGTGTTTTTCCCGCCCTTCTGAACAGCAGTACCTGACACAGTGCCGTGATCCTGGCAACTGCTGCCGTCCCCTGGTGAGCCATCTTCCCCAACAGTATCCAAAATGGTAGAACTGTTTTAGAGGGAGATGACCGCAATGGACACCTGCACTGCCTTCCTACTCTTTTTATGCCTTTTGGTCACCCATTCACTGTCTCCCTCAGCAATCCTAACCTGCAGCGTGACCAGTTGACAAACGTGCTGTCCACTACCGCCTCAGTATCGCGCATGCTCCACTGTGAGTCCATCCACAGCTCCAGGGCCGTCATGCGGTCAAACGGGAGCTGCAACTGGACACACGTCTTGCAGGTGAAAGAGTCAGGAATATCAGACACGTTCCGAAGCTCCCACTTCAAGCAAGAGGCACGTGCCACGGTCTGAGGTCCCCTGCTATGGGAAGCATAGCTTTATATTAACTAACTTAACCCAAATAACGCACTTAAATATATGAAAAAGAAAGATAAAGATAAAAATAAAAGTCTTACCTTACTGAGTCTTCCCGTTCCGGTGAGAGTAGGGGGGCGGGAGGGTAATGCTACATGTGCAGTATTCGGGTTTAGCCTCTGCCCAAATATAAATTTAGCCCTTACCTTGCCGGCAGCCCTCGCTTCACCCTGCCTTCTCTCCTCACCGCTCGGTCTCAGTGTTCAGACATGTGGTTTTTCTCATCCTTTAATTTGAAAAGCAGAGGGGTTACTAACTCATCAAGAAGAATCTTCTATTTCAGCTGTGAGACCAAATTAAGAATGAATATGGGTGGTTTTTGATTCGTAAAGTTTTAATACATGGAAATATGTATGAGAATTTGAATGTATCCTGCGTCCTCAAATTTTTAACAGATGCCCTTTCCTGGGTGCTGGCCCTTGGGGCATTTCATACAGAAACAGGGGACAGGAAGCCTCGGGGTCTTGCAGGTACGTCCCCGCAATCCAGGCAGTTGGTGTACCTGAACAGGGAGCTGGGAATGGTAAGTGTGTGGAGTTGTCCCCACCCTGAGGAGAGGGACTTGACCTTTTTCTCTCAGCCATGTAAGTGCTTTTCGAGAATTGGCATTTTTTTTGCTCTGTTGAATTCTGTGCTGTCCTCCAGAATTTGGAAGAGAGACATTTCTGACCATGCAGCAGTGTACATGGAGGTAAAGGCCGGTGGTGATGGGACAAACTCACGGCACTGGCACATGGCTCCTTTCTTCCTGAAGGATAGCAAGTTTATTGAATATTTTTCGGGGGAATTTAAAAATTTTTGGGACATTAATTTGGGTACAGCCAGTAATACGTCGGCGGTCTCGGAGACTGCCAAGGCCTGTGCGATGAGTTTGATTATTTCTTACGCTGTGACCCAGAATTGGCAGAAGGCAGAGAAGCTGCAGATGCTCGAGGCTTGCCTGAAAGCAGCTGAAACACCTTACCTTGCCAGACCGTCTGTAACCAAGTTGCAGCAGATTACAGCCCTCAGAGCTAGTTTGAATGCTGGGCTCACCCAGACAGCAAAGAGGGAAATCTACCTTGCGAAACAGAGGTTATTTGAGTCTGGTGATAAACGGGGTAGATATCTAACATACCTGGCCAGAAAGAAGAATGCCCCCTAATCTATCACATCCAGTAGAGAGAGTGTTGTGACTCTTACTTGCGATTCCAAAATTTACTTTAAAATGTAACCAATTAATTTGAATCATGCCCAGGATGCCAGAAACCACTGGAAGATAAACTTTATTGTTTAACATCTAGAAACCAATCAAACAATGAGAATTGAATATGTCATGGGGAGGACATAAACCTGGTATTTTGAAAATTAATGGGAAAGCCAACTGGACAGCTAACATTTTGGTCTCAAATTAGAAAAAAAAATTCTTTCCAATATACTTGATTTACTTTAAACTAAAACAGAAAGAAGGTGACCCAGGGACATCAGCAGCTGGAAGACTGAAGACAACAGGACAACAGGGACTGTGCGATGTTGAGACTACGTTAATGTAATGTTCAATAAGTGGGTTAATGGAACAGCATATTTTTGGAGTTGTAGTCAGATCGTAAGTAGTTAAGAAAAGGTTGTCTTGTACATGTGAATAGTTGTTGTTTGATGTTCACTATTCGTGTTCATTCAATAAATTGTTATTTTTCTTTGAATGGTGGAATTTGGGAGTTCTCTGTCACTCATGTTTTAATAGATTACTAGGCGAGATGAGTTTTTTTGATGTTTCGTTTTTATTAACATAGGGGTTCGACGTGAATGTCATAAGAGTTTAAGGGCTTGTCATTCAGGATTGGGACATATGTGAACAGATTAGGTGAACAAAAGGTCTCTGCAGATTCCAACACTTGGCAATTATTGTCAAAGATCTTTAAATAAAAGTTAGGTTGGAAAATATGTTTAGTTTTGGTTACATGTGGATGATTAAATGAAAAGTGAGAGAAAAGGGATTTAACATTACTAAAGAGATTCTGGAATTTGAAAATACTTCCAAATTTGCCAATAAAGTTTAGAAAGACAGAGGAAGGGCGTACATTTGGTACCAGCAGTATATTGAGCACGATTCAGAAATGTAATGATGGAACCAGGTCAGACTTATATTGAGTTTGAAAGAGTTAAACATAGTCATTTTGATAGATGAACATGGGCCTTAAAAATAGACAAGACAGATTATTTTGCTGGAGGAATTTAAAGACTCACTTCCAGAGGTGATCAGAGTTCATGCAAATGAACAGCAAGTTCGAGAAGTGAGAAGCACGGCAGAGATGGCAGGTCAAGACGCATTGGTGCATGAACTGCAATTTAGCTTTAGGTAGGATCTACCTCCTGTGAGGGATAGAAATTGGGAGAAGGGAAGATCCTACTCTACAAACAAAGATCGAGAGCACACTGGGAATGGTTTATTTCGGTTAATAAATAAGCCCTAGAGGGTTGAAAGGAGGTGAAAAGCCTCAGGTGTTTTCACAATACCGGAGTGTAAAACATAGAATTACAGTGCAGGTGGTTTAAGAAGGGCACTAGGTAAAGCTGTCTTCACTGCAATAAGTGGGATAGACAAAGTCACAATGCAAGTCGTTGAAGAAAGGCACTGTGGTAAAACAATGTGGTAAAAGAGGCTAAACCAGTGGCATTAGTGGAAATAGTAAAGGAACCACAAGAAAAGTTGAAGAGCTGCAGGAGTGTGCTCAGCTTAAGCAGGGGACGGGTATGGAGTTAGTACCTAGTCTCTATAAAGAATTCACCTCTAGGGAGAAGGTTTACTCAGAAAGAACAGGGGGAGAAGGATAACAAGGTATAACTCTGTGAAATACGGGATCTGCTCAGTCTCTATTATTCAAATCTTGTGGCACTGGAAAAGCACAACAGGTAAGGCAGTATCTGAACATCGACATATCATCTGGAAAGTGGCAGGTGGGCGGGGGTGAAAAGGGGGTAAAAGATAACTAGGAGGGTAGAAGTGGGGCTGAGGGGAAGGTCAGTGGGAAGGCAATAGGAAAATGAAAGTGTGAATGATCGTGATAAGTGAGAGAGGAGGGTGGAGTGGACATGTGGGAAGGAAGGTGGACTGTCAGGAGAGTAGAACAAGGTGATGCTGAGTTGAAAGTTTGGATCTGGGATGAGATTGGGTGAGGGGAGAATTGGAAATTGGTAAAGTTGACGTTGATGCCGTGTGCTTGGAGGGTCCCAGCTGTCCTACTACCATCCACTTTCACCCAGTCCTCTGACCTTTCACCATCGCCCCCCAACTGCATCTACCTATCGCCTTCCAAGTTACATTCTGCCCAGCTCCTCCCCCACCCACCGACGTATCTCTCAGAACTCTTTACCCCCATCCCCCAGTTGCCTTATGAAGGGGTTATGCCTGAAACGTCGATTCTCCCGCTCCTTGGTTGCTGCCTGACCTGCTGTGCTTTTCCAGCGCCACACCTTTCAACTGCGATCTCCAGTATCTGTAATCCTCACATTCTCTCAGCATTTAAAAGTAAATGATGAAAGTATGTGTACTCTTTCTGACATGTTACCTGAGAGAGTGATCATTTGTGTAATGCAAACAGAAATGTAGTGCTCCCCTGTGTAAGACCGGGTTAGAGATCCAAATCAAGATTGGGGACGTAACAGTGGGAGTGAGTGACAGACCGTCAGTTTCAGAAATACCGCTTTATTATTGAGAACAATTTAGCAGGATCCAAGGTGGGAGTGACACCTCTTGTGGTGGAGAAGTGAAAGGAAGACCAGGGGTTTGATGAGTTAAAAGGCAAATACCCAGGAAATGTTGCAGACTGTGTAATAACAAGATCTCACTGTCATAGGTTACAGCAAGAAGCAAAAAGTAAAGAGAAAGACAGAGGAGCGGAAGTGTCATTAACTGGCCCGCTGTTCATGTAATAGTGCAGGAAAAACCTGATCAGGCAGAGGGATGGGCAGAGGTGTTTAGTCCTGAAAGGCTAATGGCCTTACAACAGAAATTTACATAAATTGATGTCGAGTTAGAAAAGGAATCAGAATATATTGTCGAGCGTTAGCAACTTAAAGATAGAGTCCTAAATGAAAATGGAATCCACAACAGGTTATTGCACAGGAGAAATGGGCCAATTTTGATCAGATTGTGTTGGCGATCGCATACAGACAGGAAGTGTTACCGGGATCACATGAACTACCTGCAGGAGGTCACCTGGAAGATTCAGGCTAATATATGCAATAATTTCTACTGGCCTGGAATGCACAAGGACATGTTTATTCTTTTCTGTATGTGTCATACATGCCGAATGGTAGGTAAGCCACAGGCAGGACGAGAAACCAGAGTCTTTGTTGCCAATTCTTCCATTCGACGGACCTTTCACGTTGGTTATAATTATTTGTGTAGGCCCTCTTTCTAAACTAAAAGCGAAAACAAATATTTCCTAAACATAATGGATGTGTCTGTCAGATTACCAGAGACAATTCCATTAAGATTATTAAGCGAAAAGGGTGGTGGAGGGGTTCGTATCTGTCCTTACTCAGTACAGGTTACCCAGAGAGTTTCCATCAGTCCAAGGGAGTCACTTTACCATTCGGCTGTTTAAGTAAATCATGGATAGCTTACGTATGCAACACTTCAAATCAAGTGCGTCCCATCCTGAATCACATGGAGCCTTGGAAAGTTGGCATCAGGTGCTGAAGACCATGTTAACAGCGTACAGTCAGGGTTGACCAAATGATTGGGATAAAGGTGTCCCATTAAATTGTTTGCCATGAGAGATACACCGATCTACTCAATTTACTCCCTTTGAGTTAGTATTCGGACATGAAGTGTGAGGTCTTTTGGAATTAATTAAAGAGAAATTAAACTGACCAAAGTTGGAGATTTCACACTTGGAATATGTATCTGAGGTGAGTGAGAGATTAGAATATGTGAGTTAACTAAACAGCGCATGAAAAGGGTAGAGCATAGAATGGAGTAAGTGGCAGGTACAAAGTATGAAATTTGATGCTATATCTTTTCGTGGGTTTGCCACCAATAGTGGGAAATCTCTTCAAATCCAGGTTTAGTCTCCCCTTCCAAATGGAGAAGAAGTAGAGTCAGGTAAACTGTCTGGTAAAGATACTGGATATAAAAAAAGATAGCAGGTATGTAATGTGAATACATTGTAATCTTACAAATATTGGGATAAGGAACTGTGGAAACAGCTGGTAGTCACTGCCCTGCAGCTTGAGGATCAAATACGGATGTCATGGAGCTTGATGTGACGCACAATCCTTTAATTAACAAGGAAGTCCTTGAGGAGTGGGATTGGATAGCGAGCTGTCTGTTGCAGGAGCAATGAACCCAGTTGATTTTCATTGCAGCAGTATGAGGACATTTGCAGAACCAAGATGGGAGGACTTACGCTTTTGTGTACGGGGTGGAAGTAGAGAATGTTGTTCTGATAAACAACACTCGTGCAGACGACAGGCAACTTTATAAGAGAAAGTGAAATAAGTTTCTGCGTTTGTCACCTTAAAGGGCTACTTCAATTCAAAGTGATGCTCTTTGGAATGAATAATGCACCAGCCACATTACAAAGACTCATGAACAGAGTTGTGACCAGAATAACAAATTGTGCGGTTTATATGTTAGATGCAGTGATCTTTAGAAAGTCATGGAAAGATATCATGTTACAGTTGGCAGAGCTCCTTGCACGATTGCAAGAAGGAAAACTGATAATAAATGAGAAGAAAACAGAATTTGCGAAGGCAGAGGTGACGTTCTTGGAACATTACATTGGACATAGAAGGTTGACCCATGGAACGCAAAGACGAAGGGCTTTGAGGAATTTCCACAACCATCCTCGATGAAAGAGGAGTTTCGATTTTTGGGACTGAGTGGATTCCATTGGAAGCTTGTTCAAAACTTTAGCAGTGTTGTGGAACTGCTGATGGGTTTACTGAAAAAGACGTAAAATGTTGGTGTATAGAACAGTTCCTGCAGGCATTTGAGAATTCAAAAGCAGCATTAACTACCGCACCAGTTTTAGCTACACCAAATATTTTGAAACACTTCAAAGTTGCGATTGTTGCTAGTGATAAAGGGTTTGGAGAGGTATTGATGCAGGAACATGATAATGTAATGGAATGGCCAACTGACTACCTGTCAAAAAGAAACCGAACATCCACCAGAAAGAAAGTGCTCCACAATTGAAAGAAGATTATTGAGTTTGGTACTGGCCTAACGATACATGATTGTTTATGTGACAAACGGGTTGTCGGAGATGAATGTATAAAACTGCAATCCTTTTGAATTTTTTAAAAGATTTAAAGACTAAAATATGTAAATATTTCATTGGAGTCTGACGTTATCGACTTTTAACTGCCAAAATATCCATGTTGTGGGCCATACAATTGTGATAGCAGATATGTTATCGCAGATTTAAATGAAAAAGTGCAGATTACATTTGAATATTGCAATGTTACATATGTGTGCAGAATTAATATGAAAGGTATAAGTTAGATTAATTACTTCTGCATTTCGTAGTTTTGGGATTCAGAATTACAGGAAAAGAAATGAAGCCATCTTTTCTTACTGAACTTTCATTTCTTTTTCCTGAAAAGGACGGGGGGTGGGGGAAGGTGTTATGCAGCTGAAAGCATGTCTGGTCACTTTCAGGCAGAACTGATTTTGCTGAATATAATGTACAGCCAGAACTGCCAGCTAATGGTCAGGCTTTTCCAAATGTAACAATTGTCTGGTAAATGGATACCTGAGTTTTGGTTGCTGTTTTGATGAGAATTAGTTTAAATAAGGCCCAGGATACCAGAAGACAATGGTATTTGAATATCATTGTTCCGACACGTAGAAATAATCAAATTATGAGAATTTAATGTGTCGTGAGGAGTATATGCACCTGGCACTTTGAAATCTAAATGCAGAGAAACTACCATTGAACAGCAGAGCAACTGCTGTAGAGCCGGAGAGGTAACTGGCCACCTAAAACACTCCCTCAGATACATTTTCATGTAAAAACTAGTTGCACTTAAAAACAAAGGAATATGACTCATGGATATCAGCAGCTGGAAGAGTGAAGACGGCGGAGGAGGCAGAGACACTGTGGTCATGAGATTAAATGAATGTAATGTTTCAGACGTGGGTCATAGGAACAGCGTTTTTTTCGAGGTGGAGTCAGATAGACAACAGTTAAGAAAAGGGGATCCTGTATTTGTGAATAGTTGTTGTTAATGATGACTATTAAAGTTAAGAAATTGAATTCTTATTTTTCTTTAAATAGTGGCATGTCAGAGTTTTGTCAATCATATATTAACAAATTACGCGGCAAAGTGAGCTTTTCTGGGTGTTTGCTTTAATTAACAGAGGGGTTCGACCTCCACATCGTAAATATCCATCCACACTAACTCATTTCCTTGCAATTGGTCCATTTCCTTCGAGCCCTTTCCTATCCATATATTTGTCCGAATGCCTTTTAAATGTTGTTAATGTACCCGCCTCAAAAGCATCCACTAGCAGCTCTTTACATCTGCGTGCCAGCCTCTGTGTGAAAACGTTGCCCCTCAGGTTCCCTTTTCTCCTTCCATCTGACAGTAAACAGATGCCTCTCGTACATGATTCTCCAAACCTTGGAAAGAGACTGAGAGCATTCACCATATCCATGCCCCTCGTGATCTTATATCCCTCTATAATTTCCCCATTCAGTCTCCTCTGCTCTAAAGAAGAAGTCTGAGAATATCCAAACTGTCCCTTTAACTCATGCCATTGGGTTGTGGCAACATCTTTGTAAATTTCTTGTGCATTGTTTCTAGTTTAATAACATCCTTCCTATAATAAAGTGACAAAAAACTGAACACAATACTTCAAGTGTTGCCTCGCCAATGTCTTGTATATCTGCAACATAACTTCCCAACTTCTATAATTAATGCCCTGACTGATGAAGGCCAGTGTGCCAAAAGCCTTCTGTCGACCTGTGACTCCACTTTCAGAAAACCGTGAACCTGAACTTCAAAGTCTCTCTGTCCACTACCCCCCGTTAAGGCCCTCCCATTCACCATGAAACACCTACCTTGATTTGACTTTCCAAAATGCAAGACCTCACACCTATCTATGTTAAACTCCATTTGCCAGTTCTCAGTCCACTTCAGTGTCTTGCTGTATTTTTTGATAACCTTCCTCACTGTCCGCGATTCTGAATATTTCAATGTCATCTGAAAATTTAATCATCATGCTTGTTACAATCTCATTCCCGTCATTGGTAAGAGATAACAAACAGTAATGGGCCCAGCACTGACCCCTGAGATTCTGCACTGGTTCACTAATATCCTTCGGGTAAGGAAAATTCTGTCCTTACCTGGTCTGGCCTCCATGTGACTCCAGACCCACAACAATGTGCTTGGCCCTTATCTGCCCTGTGGGCAATTATGATGGGTAATACATGCTGCCTATCCAGCAATGCACTCATCCAGAAAAAATGAATAAAACATAGTTACAAGATTTCAGTCCTACAAGCATTCTTCCACTATTAACCTCTCCTTCCTAACATCAAGCCAATTGTGGATCCAATTTGCCTGCTCCCCCTGCATTCTATGCGATAGAACCTTCCAGAGCAGTCTATCATGTGGAACCTAATCAAAGGCCTTACTGAAATCTATACCGAATACGTCTACTGCTCTCTGTGTCAACTGATTCAAGAATCTAAGTAAAGCCATATTCCTACAATTATGAATACATGCCGAGAGATGTTTGAGAAAATCTCTACAGATTTGATCTCCTTTGTAAGCAGTAATCTCGTTACCACAGACGCATATGTTTGTATCATGAAATGAGAGTGAAGAAACTGAATGGTTAATCTGTAGAGCTATGAGAGAATAGAGATGCTTGCACTGAAACTTGAGAATTGGTTGTGATCTCTTCTTTCCAGAAGAGACAGTGATACGTTGAGAAATACCATACTTTACCCATGTTTGATTGGTTTGATATATTGTCACGTGTACGTCAGTACAAGGTAGGACTTTATTTATGAGCAGTGGAGGCTGATCATTTTAAGCAAGGCCAGACAGATCATAGGGTGGAAATAGACTTGGACAGAGTAAGGCATACAGGTTACACTGAACAGGACGTGCACTAGACAAGATCAACATGAACAAGATCAGCATTTTTGCACTCAGAGAGTCCATTAATCAGTCCAACATGGCTTTCCTAATTGTTTCTAAGCCTTAATTAACACCTCACCACATTAATAAGCAGTTATTGTGTTACCCTGAACCGAACGCCATGTTGTTCACAATCCCCAACAGCAGCCACAGTACCTTCCTTCTGAAACAGATAGCCATAGAGAACACCAGGCTGTCTTGTCGGAGATGGAAGGTGCCTCCTTGAGACTTCACACAAAGCATTTCGCTTCTGTCCTCACTGCGAAAAAACACGTAAAAGTCCCACATATATATAATCAGGAACATAGCCAACAGGAACAACATGGAGCAGTCTGTGCAGCCTCTGCTCCATTTGTTCATCATGTTAGAACATTAATCAGGAGACAGTGAGGACGGCAGATGCTGGAAATCCGAGTCAGGAGTGGTGCTGGAAAAGCACAACAGGTCAGGCAGGGTCCGAGGGGCAGGAGAATCATTGTTTCAGGCATAAGCTTTTCATCTGGAATCAGCATTGATTGCCTCATTCTGTCCCTGTGTAAGAGCGTTGAGGGACTGATGGTGTCCTCTTGATATCCCTGTGTAAGTGACTCATGGGGCAGAATGGCCTCCTCCGGCTCCTGTGTAAGAGACTCAAGGGGCTGAATGGCCTCCACCTGCTCCTGTGGAAGAAACTCAAGGTGCTAAATGCCTTTCTCCTGTTCCTGTGTAAGTGATTCAAGGGGCTGGATGGCCTCCTCCTGTTCCTGTGTAAGAGACTCAAGGGGCTGAATGGCCTTCTCCTGTTCCTGAGTAAGAGACTCAAGGGGCTGAATGGCCTCCTCCTGTTCCTGTGTAAGAGACTCAATGGGCTGAATGGCCTTCTCCTGTTCCTGAGTAAGAGACTCAAGGGGCTGAATGGCCTCCTCCTGTTCCTGTGTAAAAGACTCAAGGGGCTGAATGGCCTCCTCCTGCTCCTGTGGAAGTGACTCAAGGGGCTGAATGGCCTCCTCCTGTTCCTGTGTAAGTGACTCAAGGGGATGAATGGCCTCCTCCTGTTCCTGTGTTAGTGACTCAAGGGGCTGAATGGCCTCCTCCTGTTCCTGTGTAAGTGACTCATGGGGCTGAATGGCCTCCTCCTGTACCCGTGTAAAAGACACAAGGGGCTGAATAGCCTTCTCCTATTCCCAAGTAAGTGACTCAAGGGGCTGAATGGCCTCCTCCTGTTCCTGTGTAAGAGAGTCAAAGGGCTGAATGGCCTCATCCTGTTCCTGTGTAAGAGACTCAAGGGGCTGAATGGCCTCCTCCTGCTCCTGTGGAAGTGACTCAAGGGGCTGAATGGCCTCCTCCTGTTCCTGTGTAAGTGACTCAAGGGGATGAATGGCCTCCTCCTGTTCCTGTGTAAATGACTCAAGGGGCTGAATAGCCTCCTCCTGTTCCTGTGTTAGTGACTCAAGGGGCTGAATGGCCTCCTCCTGTTCCTGTGTAAGTGACTCATGGGGCTGAATGGCCTCCTCCTGTACCTGTGTAAATGACACAAGGGGCTGAATAGCCTTCACCTATTCCCAAGTAAGTGACTCAAGGGGCTGAATGGCCTCCTCCTGTTCCTGTGTAAGAGAGTCAAAGGGCTGAATGGCCTCATCCTGTTCCTGTGTAAGTGAGTTAAGGGGCTGAGTGGCCTCCTCCTGTTCCTGTGTAAGAGACTCAACGGGCCGATTGGCCTCCTCCTGTTCCGGTATAATACACACAAGGGGCTGAATAGTATCTTTCTGTTCCTGTGTAAGTGACTGAAGGGGCTGAATGGCCTCATTCAACGCGAGAGGGGAGGGAGGGGAATGCGAGAGGGGTGGGCGAGAGAGGGGAGAGAGGGAATGGATAGCGTAAGAGGGGAGGTAGGGAGGGAAGGGCGTGAGGGAGGGAGAGGGCGAGTGAGGGGAGGGAGGGAGGGTAGAGTGAGAGAGGGGTGAGGGTGAGAAATGGGAGGGCGAGAGAGAGTGGAGGGTGAGAGGGAGGTGAGAAAGGGGACGGTGGGGTTGGGTGAGGGGGCGGGCGCTATTGTGTTGGAAAGTGGGTCTAATGTAGACCGTGCTGTATTTCCGATAGTCCAGAGTCTTTGCTTCTGTGATTGTCTGGCTGTGGAAGGTCAATCACTGAGTACTTTAAAATAGGAAGTGATAGGTTTCTGAAGAATATCTTCACAAAGTTTATCAGACAGAACTTGTAATATTTTCTGAAAATATGTCAATGACAAAATTAAGAGAAAAAAATGTGCAGCTTTCTTACAGTTTGATACCAGAGAATTGAGGACCGGGAAATGTCAGAACTATGGAGCAAATACTTCAGTTATGCATTCACAGAGGAAAACAAAACAAAAAAATAAAGCTTCCTAGCAATACTAGGGAACTTTAGTCTGGTGAGAAAAAGGGAATAGAATGAAATTATCAACTAAACAGTTTAGAGAAAGTATCGGACTGAAATTAATGGGCATTGACAAAGTCAAGAGAGATTTATGAACTGGGAATCATATTTGAGAAAGTGACTTTTAGCAAAATTATGTAGAAGCTGTCAGTGCAATACGAGTGGAATTTCAGAAAAAGTTTTGATAAAGCCCCAAGCCTATTGTTCAAATTCGAATCCTGTGGGACAGGGGCTTATACATGGCAGTTTTCGAAGGGCAGAGCTGGCAGGAAACAGTGAGTAGGAATAAAACAATGTTTTTTTTATGGTAGGCTAGGAGGATATAGCAAGGATCATGGCTTGGGCGCCAGCTATTGCAAATACACATCATATATTTGGTTGTGTGTCTCAAATGCAATATTCCCAAGTTTGCTGACAGCACGAAACAATGTCAGCTTGTGAGTGGGTGAGAAGGATGTAAAAAAGCTCCAAGGTGACTGCGACAAGTGGAATGACTGAGCAAATACCTGACAGGTGGAGAGCAATGGGAGAGATATGATGTTGTATCCTTTGATGGGAACAATAGAATGGCAGACTATCAGTTGTAAAGGGAGTGGTTGAAAAATGTTGCTGTATAAAGTACCTTAAGCTGCATTTTTGTTTATTTCTGTAGAGTCCTCCGAGTCCATGTAAGGCAGTGAGTTCTGAATCCAGGAATCAATAATGGGAATGGCATTGACACGCTGACCAGTGTATATAGACCCTGCAAGTGGGGAGCTGTAACATTGAAAGGAATCTGTATCTCACCGTACACCAGTCACTGAAAGCAATATTGCAGTGGGATTTGAGTACAGGAGTAAGAGTAACTTACTGCAGCTGTACAGGGCCTTGGTGAGACAACATCTCGAACATTCTGCAGCATTGTGTGCAGTTTTGATCTCTGTTTCTAATAGAGGACAAACCTGATATTGAGAGAGAGCAGTAAAGGATGAGCAGACTGATCTCTGGGATGACAGACTTGTTGTGGGATTTGGGTTCGCAGGGACTGGACTTGTATTCCATTAGGTTTGGGAAAATGAGTGGAGATCTCAGTGAAGTATATAACACACTGATTGGGCGAGACAGATTGGAAGCAGGGATGGTAATTCTCCTGGCTCGGATGTCTAAAGCAAGGGGCCACAATATCAGGTACAGACAGGTCACTTTGCATTGAGGTGAGAATAAATGTCTGCACTCTGAGACTGGCGAACCAGGGGTACTCTCTCCCAGAGAGTGGAAGGCATGGCGCTGAATATAAATAAGGATTTCTAGAAACTAAAGGGATAGGGCCAGAGCAGGAATACGGTGTGAAGATAGAAGATCTGCTATCAGTCCAGGTTGTTCTCCAATAACGCGGTAGCTGTGTTTCTGTGCAACACCGTGTTGTCGAAAATCGTGCAATATTAAAAATGGGTCTATGGTAAAAAGAGGGTAAAGGGCGAAGCCCCAAAAATATAAGTAAAAACCAAAAATTAAATTTGGTCTAACACACACACTAGGACAGTCTAAATAAATCTTTAAATCACATGCTGTAATGGAACAATGCTGTAAATGTAAAACTTTCACACTACAGTCACTCACTGGAGCACTGTACCTTTCACCAGAAAGCACGTGGGGGTTGACTGATCACGTGATGCCGATGGGGAATTCCAGGTCTCCTCAAGATTCTCTCCACAGTTTGGAATAAAGTTCTTTCTAAATGTAGTCTACAATTTCCAGTTTCAGGCTCAGTTTCAAGCCTTCGTGAGCACATTGCATTCCAGTTTTAGTTGAACACGTTGTTGGTACATTTTGCAGAGAGAGGATCCTGAGGCAGGGTTTTGCTGTTCAGCTGCTTCCCGGCAAGGAATCGCGTCACAGTGAATGCGAATTCGCTTTATAGAAAAAGATACACGAATCACATTGCAGCCAAATTGTATTTAATCAACACGCATTATCAGAGAACTGCCTGTATATTGAATGGAGGAGCAAAACTGATGGGCTGAAGGCCCTACAGAAGTTATCTCTTTCTATTTCACAATGTTTAAACATATTAATGGATATGAATATTTTATGGGGAAAACGGCACTGAGGAGATGTTCGGCCATTAACGAGCACAGGAAAAGCTCAATATGTTGCATGACCTACTCCTGTCACAATGTTTCTGTGCAGTCTGTGGGAAAGCTCTGCAAATATTGTCACAAGCTCTCAGCTGTTAGGAAGGAGATCTCTGCAGGATAGACGGGATTGTGTTTCCTATTTCCCTTTTCTAATAACGAGGCTGGGGCCTGGTGTTCGTTATAGGTTCATCCTTTAAGACATTAGAGCAGTTTGATATAATTAAATGTCTTGCTTGGCCGATTGAGAGACCATTAAAGAGTTTATCACATGTCTGTGTTTCTGGAATCACTTTTAGGCCAGACCAGGAAAGCATGAGAGATTCACTTCCTGAAAGTATATTGGGGAAGGAGATCGATGTGTACAATTGATGTTGCACACAAGATCACTATTACTGACACCAGAGTTTAGATCTTGATATTTTATTAATTGTTTTTAATTTCCACCAGCTGCCAGAGCATTAGCCTGGTCTGGATTAGTAATCCAGTGACATTTCCACAACAGCAGCATCTCCACATGGGGACCTGTCGGAAACCACACTGAGCAGATCATTTCTGTGCTGCTTGACAGCTCTGTCAAAAAGAACTCCCAACAATTTAACTGTCGTGATGGGACTGAAGGACGAGTAAATAGTCAGATTGCAGTAATTCTCCTCTTAGCGAATTGGACATAGTTGAGGAATTTTCCACAATGCCAGGGAGATGTCAGAGTTGGAGCTGGAATGAAACAGCTTCCCCAGGGACAGGACTTGTTGTGCAGCACAAGTCTTCAGTCCTATTGTAGGAATAGGGTGAGGGCTCATTGACTATGTCGTATCTACTGTGTTCAGCTGTTTTTTTCATCTCAAGTGCAGTGAATTGAATTGGTTTGTGACTGCCATCTGTGATTCTGTGTGCATCATGACGAGGGTGAGGTGGACAATCGGCTCAACGCTTCTGGCTGAGGATGGTGCAGATACTGCATCTTTTACACTGACGTACTGGGCTGTTCCTTTATTTAGGATGCGGATATTTCTGGAGTCCTCTCTTCCAGTAAGTTATTTAATGGTCCATCGACTGTTATGCATGGATTTGACAGGCTGACAGAGCTTAGATCTGATTTGTTAGGCTTGGGATCATTTCTCCCTCTGCATCAGATGTTAGTCCTGTTGTTTGGAGTGTAACCAGTCAAGTGTGGTCGCATTAATGTGTTGTCATCAGGCTTAGGTGCACGTGATTCCGACCCTGGCATGTTTACCCACACTCGTCACTGAACCATGGATCGGCTTGATGGTAATGGTGGACGGATGGATTATCCTGAGGAAATAGTTACAGATTGTCATTGAAAACAATTCTGCTTCTTCTGCTGCTGTGATCTACATCATCAGATGATAATCCAGTTTAAGCCTGAATATTTGCAATTCAATTCTACTGACTGTTCCCCATTTCACACCGAGACCCATTCACCCGTCAGCCCTGTATTCAGTGACCTACTCTAGTGTATGATGTGGAAATACTTCCATTTTCATATTCTTATTCTGCTGGAAGTCTTTCCTTGGTGCCACGCCTCCAAATTTTTGCATAAACTCAATCCATTTAAGGTACTAATCCGAATCTTCTCCTTTCCAAAGTGCCATGTTCTGTGTTCGAAGTGAACGTGTTTCCCTCTGTTCTTCTCCCTGACCATGACTCAGAGCTCTGTAGTGTCAGTGATGCCAACCTTATGCAATTTCAGAATCAATGAACTTCTGCACCATGCGTTCAGTTCCCAGTGTACGGCACTCCATGGTGGACAAGATATTGGGGCATCTTTGACATACATCATTGTAAATTGTTCAAAAACAGAAATTGCTGAAGAAATTTCTAAAGATGTTGCAGCATTTTCCGGAGTGAATGCAGAGTTAAACTTTCAGGTCCAGTGACAATTCTGTAAAGCTCCCAGTATCTCCAACATTTTTATAGTCTTATTTCCAGTATCCATAGTCATTTGTTTAATTGAAAATTTGTTCTGTGCTTATTCATTTCTGGTGAAACTCAGCAGGTCTGTCAGCATCTGCAGAGACAGAGAAACAGAGTTAGCGCTTCCAGTCCAGTGTGACACTTCTTCAAAACTGAATACAATTGCAAAATGAGAAGAGCGGGATGGGTTGCAGGGAAAAGAGAGTGTAACAAAAGATAAACGGGCTTTTAGCAGTGGTGAATGAGAAGCTACTGAAAAACGGATTTAAATTAAGTTGTGAATGGGGGAAAGGTGTTCTCTCTATTGATTGCAAGATAAAGAAGACACAACCACACACGGTCATAGGGAGGCCAGGAGGGAGAATGTTGACTATGAGGTATTATATAGGTCTGGCCACAGATACGTTTTCACTATAGTGATCATCACACCCTTCAGACAAAGAAATTCAGATGCTTGACTTCTTATTGGCACTAGTAAGCGTTTCATGCCGCCTTAGTATTGTAACATGGAGAAAAACAAATAACAGTATGAAGTTTGGGCTGAGTGTTGGTTACCTGTCATGTTGAAGGAAGTTCCAAATTTGCAGTGCTTATCTTTAATTGCTTGTTCTTGAAGTTAGTATCAGATAGAGTGTAGAAGATTGCGGGCTGACATTGTAGAAATTTATAAAATCATGAGAGGAATGGATAGGGTGAATAGCCAAGATCTTTTCCACGGGCTGGGGGAGTTCAAGCATAGAGGGAATGAGTTTAAGGTGTAAGAGGGAAGATTTAAAAGGGACGAAGGGACAACGTTTCTACACAGAGTGTGGTGTGGGTATGGAATGGTCTGCCAGAGGAAGAATGGTAGATGTGTATACAGCTGCAACATTTAAAACTCATTTGGACAAACATATGACTGGGAAAATCTTAGAGGCATATGGACCAAATGAAAGCAGATGGGACTAGTATAGTTTGGAAAACTTGCCCAGCATGGACATTTGGAAAAGCTTCACGCAGAGTCAGTGTGGGTTTGTGAACGGGAAATTATATTTTACCCTGTAAAATCATGCAAAGTGTTTCTGGAGATGCCTGAGAATGTAACAAGTGGATTTGATAAAGGGGATCTGGTAGACACCAGGCTTTCCAGAGATTTTCCACAAGGTATCACAAAATTAAAGTTCTTACACAAAACAGAAGCACTAGGACGTCGGATACTGTATTAACATGGGGTGATGACTGGTTAACACAGAAATCGAAGAGTCAGGATTAATGGATCTTTATTATAAGGGAATCTGCTGGAATACCACAAATATCAGTCCAATGGCATCAGTTATTGACAATCTGTACTGATAGCCTGAAGGAGGGAGCTGAGTGCAATATGCATCCGAGTTTGAGGATGACACTGAGAATCAAAAGGCAGCTTGTTAATTAATGGAGAGGACTTCCAGAAAAGGAGCAGTACAAAGGGATTGGAGTCTTCCTGTGTATGAAACATAAAGTTAGCATGCTGATGCAGCAAGTAACTAGGTTGTTACATTAGACAGCTTCCTGGGATGGAAGGGTTTAGATATTGAGAATCTCTAAAATGGTGAGGTGATAATCCATTGGGGTTTAAATGAATGATGATTGACACTGCTGAAACATACAAGACACATTCCTGGGCAGACTGTCACAATCGAGGATATAGATACCGAATCAGGAGTATCGATTTCAATCTGAGATGCAAACCGATGTCTTCTCTCGTAGGTAGTGAATGTCTGGAATTTCCTGACCCAGAGAGGTATGGAGGGATACAAGGCATCGGCAAGAAAGTGGAGCTGAGCCCTGGAGTAGATCAGCCATGTTTTCATTAAATGACAGGGCTAGCTTGAGAGGCCGATTGGCCTACTCCTGTTCCTATTTATTAATTTAACACGCTCTGCTATTGGAAAGTAATGGGTTATTTTCCTGGAAATGGCGTTGTAAAATGTTGTATTCAGGGAGAGCAGAGGATTTGTTGTTTTAACCCTGGGTGAAGTATGGGGCTGTATTCCCAGCGTATCTGGGGCTGCAATATGTCCCACATTTGGAGCAGACGTTACAGAGACGGGAAGCATGGAAACAGTGATTGCGGGGTGGTGGGGGCTCTTTCTGGCCCTGCCTACATTTTCCAAGTACATTTTCACAACTGCACCTAACTATGGGAGTGGCCGCGATCTGCCCCTGTGTAGCAGGTCTGAAGGGCTGAATGGAACATCAGAACACAGGGCTGAGGGACACGAGGGGGCCATTCGGCCCTTTGGCACTAGTCCACCAGTAAATAAGGTCGTGGCACATCTCATTGTGGTCCCAGTTGCACTTTGCTCTCCATGCACCATTATCCCTGAGTCACCTGTCTGCAGACAATCAGACAAAGCCAGCCTCGGTATAATAAAAATATCTGGCCATCCCAAACATCTGGAAAAGAGAATTCCCACTGGAATGAAATATCATTTTATGAATTTCTCCTAATTCATGCTCTGAATGAGAATGGAGGGTGTCACTGTTTCCTTTTCTCGTCCCACTCCTCCACTGCTCACAACAAATTTTAAATGTAACCAGGTCGGTGATTTGGCTGATGATAAAGTTCTCAGACTGGGGGAGGTTCAGTGATAGGAA
This sequence comes from Hemiscyllium ocellatum, assembly GCF_020745735.1. NCBI lineage: Eukaryota > Metazoa > Chordata > Chondrichthyes > Orectolobiformes > Hemiscylliidae > Hemiscyllium > Hemiscyllium ocellatum. Next base: position 25,390 of record NW_026867618.1, read on the forward strand.
CAAGACGGAGATTTCTTTAGTCAGCCACACGTAACTAATAGAACTAACGGATGCACCACATGGTGGATCTGTGGTTAGCACTGTTACCTCCCATCGCTATGGCGCTGCGTTCAATTCCAACCTCGGACAACTTGGATTTCGAACATTCTCCCCATGTCTGCGTGGGTTTCCTCCAAGTGTTCCAGTTTCCTCCCACAGTCGAAAGATATGCAGCTTAGAGTGGATTATCTATGCTAAATTGCCCATAGTGCCCAGGGATGTGTACATTAGATAGGTTAGTGATGGGAAATGCGGGGTTACATGGATAGAGTACGGGGGGCCAGTCCAGGGGGGATACAGGTCCGAGGGTCAATGTGGACATGATAGACGGAATGTCCTGCTTCCACACTGTAGAGATTCTATACAAATGACGAGAAGTTTGGATTATACAAACACCCAGTGGGTATCTATCTGATCCACTCTCCTCTAGGTTTTGTATGTTTCAATAACATCACCTCTCATTCCAAGAGTAATCTCTTAAAGCCTTCATAATATAAGACCCTCTTCCCTGGAATACATAAAGTGAAGCATCTCCGAACTGCTTCCAAATTAATTATGTCCTTTCTCAGGTAAGGAGACAAAAATAATCTCACACTCACTTGAGGTTAATTTTTGTTTTCTCTGTGGTGAGACTATTTGGAACTCTCTTCCCAACAGAGCATTGGAGGCAGAGATATTGAATATTTTTGAGGCACAGACAGAAGGTTCATAAGCAACAACAGAGTCAAGGATTATCGAGGAATGGGCAGCAATTTACAGTGTAGGGGAAAGTGTAGACAGTGGCAAAAAATCACACTTCTCCAGAACATCCAGGAATATAATGCAAACCGAAATGATAATATCGATAAAATGTTAAAGGAGAAATCCAAGATGTCGGCGATCCAGAAGGTCTTCTTTGTTGGGCTCTGCATCACAGCACGGGCAAAGTGGTTCCCGAACCTACTCTATTCCAGCAATTTACATAAAATTCAACACTAAAAGGGTGATAGAATCTTTATTAATCCCATTTTATCAAGTGGAAATGACAGAATTTGGAAAAGGATGAGTAAGTCGTAACACACGGTGCACCCGTCAGAAGCATCGAGCATACCTGAGGCGATATCTGCAACCCACTCTGCTCGTTCCCTGGACCCAGTTACTCACCCAGGTCTTGGTCACTGAGTTCATCAAGTTACGTAAAATGATTGAAGGCATGATTGAAGAAAAGTTCAGCCACGGCTAGAACCACGACCACTCTCAGATGCGCTCCAAAAACTTGAGAAGCAACTTGACAGCCTTGGAAACAAAATGGACGATGTCAAGCGCCAAACTGCATGAGAGAGTCTGTGATCAATTCCTCACAAGAGAGGATCCTCATCATTGAAAAACAGGTCCGTATCTTTACTGAACATGATGACGACCTTGAGAACAGGGGCAGGATGAAGAATGTTCACATCGTCGGTCTGTTGGCCCAGACAGCAGGTGGTCAGCCAGTCAGTATTTTTCGAGAACTGGGTGCAGTGATTCCTTCACTTCGAAACTGAAGAGACACGAATGAAGACTGAGACAGTTCATCGGGTTACGGTGCACAGGTCAGGCTCAGACCAGCGTTCTCACCCTGTCCTCATGCTGTTGCATAGTTATGGGGATAAACAAAGACTAATGGAAGCTTCCAGAACCCAGGGGAAAGATCCAATGGCTTTAAATCACGGGGTCCAGGATTATGTCCTTTCAGGATTTTCAGCGGCGGTGATTCTGAAAAAAAATCATTTGATGATATAGAACATAGAACATTACAGCGCAGTGCAGGTCCTTCGGCCCTCGATGTTGCGCCGACCTGTCATACCAATCTGAGCCCATCTAACCTACACCATTCCATGTACGTCTATATGCCTGTCCAATGACGATTTAAATGCACTTAAAGATAGCGAATCTACTATCTTTGCAGGCAAATCATTCCATACCCTTACTACTCTCTGAGTAAAGAAATTACCTCTGACATCTGTCCTATATCTATCTCCTGTTGTTGTGGTTCTGTTCGCCGAGCTGGAAGTTTTCGCTGCAAACGTTTCGTTCCCTGGCTAGGGAACATCATCAGTGCTATTGGAGCCTCCTGTGAAGCGCTGCTTTGATGTTTCTTCCGGTATTTATAGTGGTTTGTTCTTCCCGCTTCCGGGTGTCAGTTTCAGCTGTAGTAGTTTGTATGTGGGGTCCAGTTCGATTCATGAATGGCATTCATCCACAAACTCCATTAACAGACACATGGACCTGGACCCCATATACAAACCACTACAGCTGAAACTGACACCCGGAAGCGGCAAGAACATCCATCAACAGACACATCGAACTGGACCCCACATACAAACTACTACAGCTGAAACTGACACCCGGAAGCGGCAAGAACAAACCACTATAAATACCGGAAGAAACATCAAAGCAGCGCTTCACAGGAGGCTCCAATAGCACAGATGATGTTCCCTAGCCAGGGAACGAAACGTTTGCAGCAAAAACTTCCAGCTCGGCGAACAGAACCACAACAACGGACACCAGAGTTACAAATCTTCAACCAGACTTTAAATATCTATCACCTCTCAATTTAAAGCTATGCCCCCTCATGATCACCGTCACCATTCTTGGACAAAGGCTTACCTATCTAAACCTCTGATTATCTTATATGTCTTTATTAAGTCACCTCTCAAGCTTCTGCTCTCTAACGAAAACAGCCTCAAGTCCATCAGCCTTTTCTCGTAAGACCTTCCCTCCATACCAGGCAAGATCCTTGTAAACTTCCTCTGCACCCGTTCCAAAGCTTCCACATCCTTGTTATAATGTGATGACCAGAAATGTACACAATACTCCAAGTGCAGCCGCACTAGAGATTTGTACAGCTGTAGCATAACTTCATGGTTGCGGAATTTGACCCCTCTATTAATAAAAGCTAAAACACTGTATGCCTTCTTAACAACCCTGTCAACCTCGGTGGCCACGTTCAGTGATCTATGTACCTGGACACCGGGATCTCTCTGCTCATCCACACTACCAAGAATCTTACCATTCGCCCAGTACTTTGCATTCCTGTTACTCCGACCAAGGTTAATCACCACACACTTGTCCGCATTAAACTCCATTTGCCACCTCACAGCCCAGCTCTGCAGCTTATCTATGTCTCTTTGTAACCTCCAACATTTTTCCTCACTATCCACAACTCCTCCAACCTTAGTGTTGTCTGCAAATTTACGAACCCACCCTTCTACGCCCTCATCCAGTTCGTTTATAAAAATGATGAACAGCAGTGGACCCAACACCGTCCCGTGTGGTAAACCACTACTAACTGAACTCCAGGATGAGCATTTCCCATCAACCATGACCCACTGACTTCTTTCAGCAAGCTAATTACGGATCCAAAGTGCTATATCTCCCACAATCCCATTACTCCGCATTTTGTACAATAGCCTACTATGGGGAACCTTATCGAATGCGGTGCTCAAATCCATATATACCACATAATCCGGTTTACTCTAATCTACCTGTGTGGTCACCTTCTCAAAGCACGCAAGAAAGTTTGTGAGGCACGACCTCCCCTTCACAAAACCGTGCTGACTATCCCTAATCAATTTATTCTTTTCTAGATTATTATAAATCCTATTCCTTACAACCTTTCCCAACACTTTACCAACAACTGAAGTAAGGCTCACTGATCTATAAGTAACAGGATGATCTCTACTCCCCTTCTTGAAGAGGGCAACCACATTTCCCATTCTCCAGTCTTCTGGCAATAGTCCTGTAGACAATGACGATTTAAAGATCATTGCTAAAGGCTCGGCAATCTCCACCCTGGCTTCCCAGAGGAACCTAGGATAAATCCCACCCGGCCCAGGGGACTTATCCACTTTCACACTCTGCAGTATTTCTAATATCTCCTCATTGTGAACCTCAATCACACCTTGTCTAGTAGCCTGTATCTAAGTATTCTCCTCGACAAGATTGTCATTTTCTTGAGTGAATATTGTTGAAAAAATTTAGTGCTTCCCGTATTTCCTCTGGCTCAACACACCACTTTCCACTCCTATCCTTGATAGGCCCTAATCTTACTCTCGTCATTCTTTTATTCCTTAAATACATATAGAAAGCCTTAGAGTTTACCCTGATCCTATCCGCCAACAACTTCTCATGTCTCCTCCTGGCTCTTCTGTGCTCTACCTTTAGGTCTTTCCTGGCTACCTTGTAACCCTCAAACGCCCTAACTGAGCCTTCACATCTCATCCTAACATAAGCCTTCTTCTTCCTCTTGACCAGAGATTCAATTTGCTTCACAAACCATGGCTCCCACACTCTACATCTTCCTACCTGCCTGACAGGTACATGCTAATCTAGGACAAACGGTAGCTTTTCCTTGAATAAGCTTCACATTTCTAATGTGCCTATCCCCTTCAGTTTCCTTCTCGCTCCTCTGCTTCCTAAATCGTGCCTAATCGCATCGTAATTGCCTTTCCCCCAGCTGTAACTCTTGCCCATTGCTATACACCTATCCCTAGCTATCACTAAAGAAAGCATAACGGAAATTGTGATCGCTATCACAAAAGTGCTCACTTACTTCCAAAACTAACACCTATCAAGAGAAGAGTAAGGGAACTCGGGAATCAGTATTCCCTCTGGTAGTTCTCCGTATTACATTTAATGGATCCATGAACTTGTCTGACTGTGCAGAGAAAGCAAAAACTTTTAAATTCCCCGGTCGATTTTGTTCAGTTTTTTGTTTTTTTTTATATATTTAATTTTGTGAGCTTGTCAGTTGTAATAGTTTTAGACTGTGTATTTTTTAAGCTCAATGAGACTTTGTTTTTTAATTAGTAATTAGAGTTATTCCTCTCTCGAGTTCAAATGTTGCTACAGTGCGTTGGGGATAATGATGTGCTTAAATGGTGTACCTGGAACATTAAGGGGATCCACTGGCCAGTCAAGAGGAAAAATTTACTTTCTAGTCTTAAAAGTAGAGAGGGTGGATGTTTCCTATTGCAGGAAATGCAGCTTGACGACAAGGAACATTTGACGTTACAACAGGGCGGGTTTGAATTTTTTTTGCGTCTTTTAATACTAGGAGTAGGGGAGAAGCCATACTGGATAAGAAGAATCTTCCATTTAAATTACTAGATTGTATTTGATACTCACGGGAGGATCATAATACCCCACGCCTTGAACTATGGTAAATAATCCAATATATTAAATTGTATTTGCGACCCACCCCCCACCCCGGGCGCACACTCTAAAAATCCTGGTAGATGCATTTTCCAAATGCAGTTATCTTGCAACATGGCACATTATCGTAGAAGGAGATTTCAACTGTCTTATGGACTCCACGGTGAGCAGAATGTCCAAAGGTCCCTCAAAATCCTCGTTATAATGTTAGTAATTGGAAGATTTGTGTGCAGAACTAGAGTTGGTGGCACATCTAGCTCACAAGTAGGGCTTTTATTTTCTTCTTTAACCCGCTGAACTGCCACACAAGGGTTGATATCTTCCCCATCCCTGCAACAATCTTAGATTAGGTGGCATGCTGCACAATTGGGAATATTACCATTTCTGACCATACTTATGGATTAAGGTTAAGGGCAATACAACAGATTCGAGACACCGGCGAATATATCCCGTTATTCTGAAGGCTAGTTAGTTCATTGAATATTTCTGTAATTAATTCAGATCGTTCTTAGCCGTTAATTCAGATTCAACCAGTAACCCATCCATTCTATGGGAAATTGCTGAGGCTTATGCCAAGGAAATAACTATTCTTGAGGATGCAGCGGAAGGGGAAGCAGGAACGTTGGTTTGAGGCACAGCTGAGGGCAACCGAGAGGGCATACTGTGATAGACCCTCAGTGTCTAATCTGCAGAGGATCACAACGCTTCGGTCTACAGTGAATTCCACGCTCACACAGACAGCCAAGAAGGAACTTACTTTTGCAAAACAAAGGCAGTTTGAACATGGTGATAAGCCAGGCAAGTATTTAGCCAGGAAAACGACCGCCTCTCTCAAGCCAGTACATCAATTAGGGAAGGTACTGGGACAATTACCTCCAATTAAAAAAGAAATGTCTCCTGTTCGAGGTATTTCAGACTTGCCATAATAAGAATAGATGGATTAAGATGGAGTCATTTTTCAAGAACCTGGGTCTCCAGGAGTAACCCCTGAATAAGTTGTGTGTCTTAATGCACCATTGTCAGTGCAGCAGGTGTGAAGCAGCTGCAGAAAGTAAAGGCATATATTCCTGACAGATTTCCTAGTAAATTTTATAAATAATTTATAAACCTATTGTCAAGGCTGATGTTTGACATGTTCCGTCACTCATATAGTCACGAACGCCTCCCTCCATTCTTATGAGAGGCTCATACCTCTCTGATGCTGAAGAAAGGAAGAGCCTGGAGGATTGTGCTTCTTACACGCCAATCTCACTTTTAAATGTTGATTTCAAAATCCTATCTGAGACACTTGCATGAAGGCTGAAATCATTGCTGCCTTCCGTTGCTGAAGAGGAACAAACAGGTTAAATAAAGGGCCGCAGATCTTCCGACATGTAAAGAGTTTAATCAATATGATCCAGAGTGTCAACAACAATCTATCCAGGGATTATTGATCCCTTTAGAGGAGTGCAAGCATTTGATTGAGTTGAGTGGCCGGATCTCTTCTGTACATTAGAACGGTTTGGTCTACGTAAAGTTTTTATCAGGTTGGTGAGGGTCCTTTACCGCGATCTTCTGACTGTGGTTCTCACTAATTGTGTGCCAATCAGTAATATTAATATTTCTCCAGGCAGCCGACAAGGTTGACACCTTTCACCATTATTGTTTACGTTGGTGATTGAGCCACTGGCTGAGGCCATCCGACCCATAAGTGGGATAGACGTCTCGTAAGATTACATTGTATGCAGATGAGGGTCTTATGTATTTTTGTCAAATCCGCATTTTCGGTAGTCCATGTGATGCAATGCATTAAATCACTTGTTGCCTTTCCGGGTGATAAGATTAATTTTACAAAGTTGGAGGCCATGCCTATGGGAGGTCTTATGGAAATTCCTGATACTGAGGCCAAATCCTGGTTTCCTTTTAAATGGTCACAGGGGTGGATTCCCTATTTCAGTATATTCATGACATCTGCCTTTGATCAGTTATTTAACGTGAACTATGTCCATTTGTTTGACAAAATTAAACAAGACGTTCAAAGATGGGAGGCATTTCCAATATCCTGGCTAGGTCAGATAGCTGTTATTAAAATGAATGTCCTTTCTCATTTCCTACACCCCATGTGAATGCTTTCTTTGAAAATTCCCAAACAGATGACGCATGTGGGTGGCCCGGTGGCACAGTGGCACAGTGGTTAGCACTGCTGCCTCACAGCGCCAATGACCCGAGTTCGTTTCCTGGCTCACGCTACTGACTGTGTGGAGCTTGCACATTTTCCCCGTGCCTGCGTGGGTTTCCTCCCACAGTCCAAGGATGTGCAGGTCAGGTGAATTGGTCATGCTAAATTGTTGGGTGAATGGCATAAATGTAGGGGAATGGGTCTGGGTGAATGGTGGGTCTGTATGGACTTGTTGAGCCAAAGGACCTGTTTCCACACTGTAAGTAATTTAATCTAACATTTTTTTAGGAAAAGAATGACTGGTTTAGCTATTTTATTTGGCACTAGAAGCGATTCTTTATCGAGCTAACAAAATTGCAACTGTCCCACAGACTGTGGGGAGTTGATTTTCCCGACTAAAAACAATCAATTAAGTTTTTTCTCATCATATTTGAGTGCCTGGGCCGCAGAGGTCTCGGCATCAATATCGCTAGACATTGAGCTCTCCTATATGAACCTATTGGCAAGGCTGATGTTTAACATTTTCCATCACTCATACAGTCACGAACCCCTCCCTCCATCCTTAAGAGAGGCTCATACCTCTCTGAAAGGAAGAACCTGGAGGATTGTGCTTTTGAACCCTTATTAGTCTGTTGTTATTAGATAAAATGACAACCTTTATGGAGTATTGTCATAAATTAATAATGATCAATACTGTTTCAGAATGAAGGACAATGCGTCAGATTGAGGGCAATACAGCCAAAACCATGTTTCTTACCCCATTTTTGGTATACCGCATTGTCGACCGAGGATGATGGATTCCAGGTGTAAATTGTGGGCAGGCAGGGGGGTACGTTGCTTGGGTGATTTAGAATTAGTAGAATCCCTACAGTATGGAAACAGGTTCTTGGACCCTACAAGTCCACTTCCAACCTCTGAAGTGTAAGTCCCCCAGACCCATTTCCCTACCATGCTATATCTACGCTGATTAATTCCCCAATTTACAGATTATGGAACACTATGAGCTCTCTAGCAATGACCAATTAATCTAACCTGCACATGTTTGTGACTGTGGGAGGAAACCTACGCAGACACAGTTGACAATATACTAACTCCACACAGCCAGTCACACAAGGCTGGAACCAAACCCTGGTGCTGTGAGTCAGCAGTACAAACCACTGAGCCACCACGTGTTACTTGAGGGAGAAACAATGATATCATTTGATCAAATAACTCGTAAGTATGGACTACCTAGTCGAGACTTCATCTGTTTTTTTTTCAGATTAGAGATTTGATTAAAAAATTACTTTTAACAGACACTTATAGATCCGATATAGAAAAGTTGATTTATACTGTTAAGAATACCCGCTCTGTCAGTACCCTTTATCATTAGTTGGAGAGTGTCCCCTCAGACAAGACTGTGCAGCTTCGTGACGTCTGTGCGAGAGAGTTGGGGGTTTAGGTGTCTTCGGAGACATGGGAGAATATTTGTGAAAATGCTCAAAGGATTTTATCTGTAATAGGCCCCATTCCATGCAGTTAAAAATTCTTCATAGGGTCTATCTGACACCAGATTTTCTCTCAAAATTCAAAGTGGGATTATCTTCAGCATGTCCTAAATGCAGAATGACTACAGACACTCTTACTTATTGCATGTGGCCCTACTGTAGGCTTCATATATATTGAAGCACTGTGTTCGGTGTGGTAGAGTGGGTCTTGGGGACCGAATTAGAGATGGACCCGGTTTCTCTTTTCCTGGACCTGTCCAGAGTATCCTTCGCAGACGCACATCGGAAAAAAAAATATATATATCCTTACTTTCTGTGCTAGGAAAAATATTCTGTTGTGTTGGATGTCTGAAAACTCCCCGGGGCGGTTGGATCTTTGTAAGCTCATCATGGAGAATATCCCCTTGGACTTTCTCAACAGAATGGTGCACCAAAAACAGAGATTATTATAATTCATAGAGTCATAGAGGCATAGAGATGTAAATCATGGAAACAGACCCCTCGGTCAAACCCATCCATGCCAATCACATATGCCAAACCAATCTAGTCCCACCTGCCAGCACCCAGCCCATATCCCTCCAAACCCTTCCTATTCATTTACCAATCCAAATTCCTCTTAAATGTTGCACTTGCATCAGCCTCCCCCACAACACCTGGCAGCCCATTTCATACACGCACCACCCTCTGTGTGAAATAGTTGTCCCATAGGTCTCTTTTATATCTTTCTCCTCTCACCCTAAACCTATGCCCTCTAGTTCTGGACTCCCCGACCCCAGGGAAAAGACTTTACCTATTTACCCTATCCATGCCACTCATAATTTTGCAAACCTCTATAGTGTCACCACTCTGACTGGGATGCTCCAGGGAAAACAGCCCCAGCCTGTTCAGCCTCTCCCTATAGCTCAAATCCTCCAACCCTGGCAACATCCTTGTAAGTCTTTCCTGAACCCTTTCAAGTCTCCAATAAGAAGGAGACCAAAATTGCACGCAATATTCTAACAGTGGCCTAACCAATGTCCTGTACAGCCGCAACATGATCTTCCAACTCCTGTACTCAATACTCTGACAAATAAAGGAAAGCATACCAAACGCTTTCTTCACTATCCTATCTACCTGCGACTCCACTTTCAAGGAGCTATGAACCTGCACTCCAAGGTCTCTTTGTTCAGCAACACTCCCTGCGACCTTACCATTTCGTGCATAAGTCCTGCTAAAATTCCAAAAGTGCAGCACCTCATATTTATCTTTATTAAACTCCATATGACATTTCTCAGCCCATTTGACCATTTGGTCAAGATCCCATTGTAATCTGAGGTGACCCTCTTCGCTACCTCCAATTTTGGTGTCATCTTCAAACTTACGAACTGTACCTCTTACAGTCGTATCTAAATCATTTATGTCAATGACAAAAGTAGTGAGTCCAGCACCGATCCTTCTGGCACTGCACTGGTATCAGGCCTCCATTCTGAAAAACAACCGTCCATCACCACCCTCTGACTTCTACCTTTGAGCCAGTTCTGTATCCAAATGGCTAGTTCTCCCTGTATTCCATGAAATCTGACCTTGCTAATCAGTCTCCCATGGGGAACCTTATCACAACCCTTACTGAAGTCCATATAGATCACATCTACCCCTCTGCCCTCATCAGTCCTCTTTGTTACTTCCTCAAAAAAAGAATCAAGTTTGTGAGACATGATTTCTCACGCACAAAGCCATGTAGACTATCCCTAATAAGTCCTTGCCTTTCCAAATACACGTACATCCTGTCCCTCAGGATTCCCTCCAACACCTTGCCCACCACCAGCATCAGGCTCACTGGTCTATACTTCCCTGGCTTGTCATAACTGGCCTTCTTAAGCAGTGGCACCACGTTAGCCAGCGTCCAGTCTTCCAGCACCTCACCTATGACTATCCATGTTACAAATATCTCAGCAACAGGCCCAGCAATCATTTCTCTAGCTTCCCGCAGAGTTCTAGGGTACATCTGATCAGGTCCTGGAAACTGTTTCAAGAGATCCAACACTTTCTCCTTTGTAATATGGACAATTTGCAAGCTGTCAGCATCTATTTCCCTACATTTTACGACTTCCATATCCTTTTTAACAGTAAATACTGATGCAAAACACTCGTATAGTATCTCCCCCATACTTCCTGTGCTAGGAAATATATTCTGTTGTGTTGGACGTCTGAAAGCTCCCCCACCCCGGCTCTGTTGGGTCATTATAAGCTCGTCATGGGAAATATCCCTTTGGACTTTCTCACCAGTTTGGTGCACCGGAAAGCAGATTTATATAAGAAATGACAACCCTTTTTGGATTACCGCGATACAGGCTTATCCACCACTGTAATAAGGGCATTTATATAGCCATGACGATATTCTCTAATGAATCAAATATGAAGAATTATGAACATATGAATGTGTAAAGCTCTCGAAGAATGAGAGCTATCATTGTGCTATGCTGAGCCGAATTATTTATTGTTTATTTTTGTTTTTCTTCTGTTCGTTTATAGACTTTAACTTATTTTGGATCTACATGCACAAGGGTGTGATTTTGTTCAGTTATTTGAGTTGCTTTGTTATTGGTTTAATATAATAATAAAAATCTCTTCTTCAATAAAACTTTTTGTTACAAAAATTAAAACGCTAACATTGATAGAATAGAGTCCCAATGAACTCTCATTACATAGACCACTCATGGTGGTTTACGCTGAAGATCACCACTTGGGTGATGGGGTGAGGTTGACAGAGCATCCCCTTCATGGTAACCTGTGTCAATGTGGGGAATTAAACCTGCGCTGGTGTCCTCCCTCTGCATCACAAACCAACCATCCAGCCAATTGAATGGGAGACTGTGTAACTGTTACACACAGAATCAGTCACAGACAAGGGGCAAGATAAACTTTCATGACAAGGTAAAATGTATATTTGATGTAACGGTCATGATAACGGCTGAGGATAAAAATATTCTCTGCTAGGAATTGTATTTTATAATGAGACAAGTGTTTGGAAGGTGTCTTTGGCTGAATACAATAAGGTAACACAAGTGAAATCACCAGAATGACTATTTGTGATTGGATATTGATAACCATAAAATAAGTGCATGTTTTTGATTGGTCTGTGGAAAGCATGCTGACTGCTGCATGATTTTATAATGTATATGAAATATATTGTTCGGAGATTCCGTTCCCATGCGAAATGCCATCTGAACGCAAGCTGAAAGAAAACCGGGGTCAAAAAATCTTCTGAGAATCGTCTGCTCGGTAATAGGAAGCTGGCGGTTGAATGAATGAAAGCTCCTGTGACATGGAGCGGAGAAAACCATCAGATCACCACCGAACGTAATGAATGTTTGTGCATATTTGAAGCACTGAATGGCCTCATGATGGATTTTAATTGTGTGTGATTTGAAAAATGTACATCTCTACTCCACCCTCTTACGTGTTACACACTCGGGCACAGCCGTTTTCCTGAAATTGGGAATAATAGAACATAGCAAAATACAGTGCAGTACAGGCCCTTCGGCCCTCGATGTTGCGCCGACCGAAGCCTACCTAACCTACACTAGCCCAATAAGCTACATATGCTTATCCAATGCTCGCTTAAATGACCATAAAGAGGGAGAGTCCACCACTGCTACTGGCAGGGCATTCCATGAACTCACAACCCGCTGAGTAAAGAATCTACCCCTAACATCTGTCCTATATCTACCACCCCTTAATTTAAAGCTGTTTCCCCTAGTAACAGCTGACTCCATTAGCGGAAAAAGGTTCTCAATGTCAACCCTATCTAAACCCCTAATCATCTTGTACATCTCTATCAAATCTCCCCTAAACCTTCTTTTCTCCAATGAGAACAGCCCCAAGTGCCTCAGCCTTTCCTCATATGATCTTCCTACCATGCCAGGCAACATCATGGTAAACCTCCTCTGCACTCGTTCCAATGCCTCCACATCCTTTCTATAGTATGGCGACCAAAACTGCACATAGTACTCCAGATGAGACCGCACCAGAGTCTTATACAACTGCAACATGACCTCAGGACTCCGGAACTCAATTCCCCTACCAATAAAGCCCAGTACACCATATGCCTTCTTCACAGCACTATTTACCTGGGTGGCAACTTTCAGAGATCTGTGTACATGGACACCAAGATCCCTCTGCTCATCCACACTACCAAGTAGCCTACCATTAGCCCAGTAATCCATCTTCTTGTTACTCCTACCAAAGTGAAGTACTTCACACTTAGCTACATTGAACTCCATTTGCCACCTTTCTGCCCAGATCTGTAACTTATTTATATCCCGCTGTAACCTGCCACATCATTCTTCGCTGTCCACAACTCCACCGACTTTCGTGTCATCCGCAAACTTGCTCACCCAGCTTTCAAGCCCCTCCTCTAGGTCATTTATAAAAATGACAAACAGCAATGGTCCCAAAACAGATCCTTGTGGAACACCGCTAGTAACTGCAATCCAAGATGAACCTATACCATCAACCACTACCCTCTGTCTCCGTCCAGCCAGCCAATTCATAATCCAAAGCTCGAATGCAACCTCAATGCCATACCTCCGTAGTTTTTGCATTAGCCTACCATGGGGTACCTTATCGAACGCCTTGCTAAAATCCATATACACCACATCTACTGCTTTACCCTCGTCCACTTCCTTGGTCACCTTCTCAAAGAACTCAATAAGCTTTGTGAGGCACGACCTGCCCTTCACAAACCATGCTGACTATCCTTGATCACGTTATTCCTATCCAGATGTTAAGTTGGAACATTATCTGGAACATTCCATAATTGGCATTCTCCAGAATATTCTATAACTGTGTGGGGGGCATTAGAAATGCAAGAGAGAAAGAGACAGAAGATGATGCATGCAGCAGTGAGAGTGGTGGAGCATGAGCCTTGTTCGTGGGTCGGTGCTATAACAGATATACAGTGAGTGCGAGGGAGCAGAGAGAATACGGTGACTTATCCTGACGGAGCCGGGAAGGTTATTGATGCAGGTCCTGTATTGCTGGACATTTCTTCAGACTGCAGATACTGCACTGAGCTGGGTGGTGAAGTCAGACCACGCTCGATGGGTCTGGTGGTGTGGCCCCCTCTGGGAAGAGAATGGTCCCCCTCTGTACTAGCCCATCCACCGCGACCTTCGTGCTGCTGTCAACAAACCAAGGTGTAATTTCCCCTTAGCTGCAATGCTCGGGTAAACTGTGCAGGGCAGCTCCAAACTGAGAAAGCTCTACCGTGTGACAATTGGCCTTTTAGAGATGACATCATTGCCAGGAATGACAGAATATCCAGGGGCATCCAGGCGACTGTGAATACCTCCAGCCATGATGGGTGGGAGAACCGGGCTGGCATTGTATGAGAGGGACACTATGGAGTGGGCTGGGTAGTTAATGAGATGAATTTGGTAAGATGGCACCAGGAAACTAGCTCGGCCTCGTGCATACAACCCCTCTGTCACACTCAATGAAAATGTCACTGAGACAGTTTTTTGGTAGATTTAGCCCAGTGAGGCGAAGACTCTACTGTCCTCACTCCCAGTTACAAAGCTGCAGAACAAATGCTCATCCAAAACTCTCCATCGCCTGAACTCACAGAAATATCCCCTTCGCTCATAATTCTTCATAATAATGACCCGTGTTGAATGATACTATCGAAATGGCTTCATTTCAGTATTCTGACACCTGTGAACACATCCTTCCATGACATATTTTCTCAGTCTCCCCCACCCTGTCTCCACTCCAAAACACACTCACTTACAGTCATACTGCACGAGAATGCCTGCATGGCTGACCATTTAGCCCAGCTGGTCCATGCCAACCAAAATGTCCATCCACACTCACTCCATTTCCCTGCCCTTGCTCTGCATCCACACTCACCCATTTCCCTGCCCTTGCTCTGTATCCACACTCACCCCATTTCCCTGCCCTTGCTCTGTATCCCCCTAATCCTTTCCTGTCTGTATTTGTCCAAATGCCTTTTCAATGTTGTTATTGTACCCACCTTTACCACTTCCACTGGCAGCTCAGTCCATATGCGTACCACACTCTGTGTAAAATTGCTGCCCCTCAGGTTCCTTTGTATATATTTTTTCCTTTCCAAATATTAATGGATGTCCTCTAGTCCTCGATTCCCCAATCTTGGGGAAAAAATTGAAGTATTCACCCCATGCACGCCGCTCTTGATTTTATAAGAGTTACTCTTCTATAAGAACCCTCTCAGTTTCCTACGCTGTAAGGAAATAAGTTCTAACCTGTCCAAACTCTGCCTATAATTTAGACCCTTTAGCTCGGGAAATATCTTTGTAAATTTCTTGTACACTCTTTCTCGTTCAATAATATCTTTTCTAGAGCAAGGTGAACAAAACTGAACACAATACTCCAACTGCAGCCTTACCAACATCCTGTACAACAGGAACATAACGTCCCAACATATATACTCAATGCCATGATGAAGGCCAGTGTACCCCAACAGCCTTCTTCACTGTCCTGTGTATATGGGACTCAAATTTCAGACAGCCGTGCACCTGATCTCCAAACTCCTTTTGTTCCACTACACTCCTTAAGACCCTCTCATTCATCATTAAACTCCAACCTGGATTTGACTTTCCATAATGCAAGACGGCACATTTATCTATATTAAACTCTATTTGCTATTTCTGAGCCCACTTCCTCAGCTGACCAAGGTACAGCTGCAATTTCTGATAATGTTCCTCATTGTAAATGATGCCTTCTAATTTAGAGTCATCTGCAAACTTACTAACCTTGCGTTGTGCACTCTGGTCCAAACCATTGATATAGATAATAAACAGCAATGGGCCCATGACCGACCCCTAAGGCACTCCACTAGTCACAGGCCTCCAGTCCGACAAGCATACCTCCACAATAGGCATTTGCTTCATAACGTCAAGCCAATTGTGTCGCCAATTTGCCAGTTTACATTGGAGTCCATGCGATCTAACCTTCAGAGCGGCCTACCATGTGGAACCTTATCAAAGGCCTTACTGAAATCCATATAGACTATGTCCACCACCCTGCCCTTGTCAACCTTTCTGGTCATTTCCTCAAAAACTCTAACAAAATGTGTAAGGCATGATCTGCCACGCACAAAGCTATGCTGACTGCTCCAAGTCAAACTCTGTCTTTCCAAATGCATGCATATCTTCTTTCTCAGAACCTTCTCAAGTGGTTTACCGAAAACAGATGTGAAGCATACTGGTCTATATTTCCCAGGCATTTATTTGCAGCACTTCTTGAATAAGGGCATGTTTGTTACGGCCCAGCCTTCCGGGTCCTTAAACCCTGAACTGTCTTCTCTCACCTCTTGCAGTCTTCTTGGATTTGTCTGGTCAGGACCAAGAGATTTATCTGAATTTAAGCATTCTAATATGTCCATTAGTACCATTAATGATATGGACTGTCCCAATATATGACAATTAACGCCCCAAAGGTCACAGGTCTTCATGTCTTTCTTCATGATAAACACAGAGGGGGAATTGAGGAACTCAACCATTTCTTGAGGTTTTACACATGCATGCCCATTTTGGTTGTTAGACGTCCTATCCTCTCTCTGATTGTCCTTTTTCTTTACTATACTGAATTTGGATTCACACCAATCTGCTCAGGCAAGGCTATCTCATACCTCCTTTTCGCCTTGCTGATTTGCTCCTTCAGTAAACTCCTGTATCCCCTGTGTTCCTCCAGAGATTCCCTTGGTCCCAGCTGCCTGTAACGGAGCCACACCTTTTTTTGCTGGTCAGAACCTCAATATCGCTTGTCATCCAGGGTTCTCTCTTCCAGCCTCACTTTCCCTTCACCCTGACAGGAACATGTAGACCTTGAACTCGAACTATCTCACTTTTGAAGCCCGCCCCATTGCCCGGGATCCTTTTACATGGAAACAAACTACTCCAATCATCCCCAGCAATCCCCTGTTTAATTTCAACAAAATACGCCTTTCCCCAACTTAGAACTTGAATCCGTGTACCAATATTGTCCCTACCATAACTATTTTAAATTTAATAAATCTCTAGTCACTTTTCGCAAAATTCTCCCCCACTTTACCTCCGTCACCGATCCTACCCTATTTCCCAACAGTAGGTTGAGTTTGTCCCTTCTCCAGTAGGACCCTCTATATATTGCTTGTGGAAACTATCCTGAACACACTTAACAAATTACGTTCTATCTAAGTTCTTAATCATCTGGAAGTCCCAGTCTACGTTAGGAAAATTAAAATCACCTATTATGACAATCCTATTGCTCCTGCAAGTCCGGCCAATCTCCCTGCATATTTGTTCCTCTAATTCCCATTGATTATTTAGAGGCTTATAGTGCAACCACTATAACATCACCATCCCGCTCTTACTTCTTTGCCCAGTTCACAAAACCTCATTGGATATTATCTCAGTTATTTCATCATTAAATTCTAGAGTGATAGGCGTCTTTATCAGAACTATTGGTATTTAAATTGTTTCCATTTGCATCTCTTCCTCGCAGTGATTTTTATATACGCAGCACCCCTTGTCAAGGTACAGTGGAGATATGGAGCTGTAAATGGATGGGAACTGCACATCCTGTCAGTTCCAAAATTGGCTGCAAGTATCCCCACAATGGGCAGCGATCTAACACAGTGTTACCGAACAATGCAATAGCCTGGGCTTGTATATGAATGAACCAGTGCGGACCGCACAGCTCCCCACGCTGGATATTTAGTCCAGGATTATGGATCAAGCATTGGTGTGGGCTGCACAGAGTTCCATTCTGGATATTGCTGGGTTGCACTCAGCAGTCACTAGCCGGATCTACACAGTGCTCCATCCTGAAAGTATAATGGATGGAGTGGTTATGTGAGTTGGATTGCGAATGTGAGAGAAGTAAACATCTGGCAATATCTTTATTTTGTATTTTCATTCTTGTGATTGGACCCTTCAAATCCTGATTCATCCTGTTAGATTCATCCCTCTGGATGAGTGATGGTGAGTGTTGTTGCGGCATCTGGGTCTGCAACATGACCAACAAATGGAGCAGAGGCTGCAGAGAGGGGAGTCTCGGTTTAATGGAATGAGGGAATCATAATCAGATCAGACGTGGTCTTTATGAATGGTGGGGCAGGATTGAATGGATCACTAATGCAACTTATTCATATATTTCTGTTTGTTCCAAGAAAACTCCGCTTCTCTCCCAGTGTCCCATGCTGTTGGGGACTGAGTCGTCTCCTCTTGTTCCTGCGTAACAGAATCCTCGGGCCTCACTAGCCTCCAGAGTTACCTGTGTCCCAGTTTCGAGCTCTGAGTGACTCCCTCCTTTCCCTGTGCCCCAGTCTCAAGCAGCCGAATGACTGCCTCCTGTTCTTATGTCCCAATCTTGAGCAACTGAGTGACTGCCTCCTGATACAAGGTTTGTGAAAGTAGATGTCCTCTTCCTGCTACTGAGTAACAGGCTCCAATATCTCTGTGCTCACCTGCTGCTTCTGTGGTATGGAGTTGAGGGACTGAATGGCCTCTTTCCATTCCTTACAGCATCTCTTGACTAAAAGCCTTTCCCCTGTTTCTGTAAAACATCATCAAAATCTGAATGATGTATTTTTGTGTTTTACTCACAGTAATTGAGCAAACAAGCTGACTGACAGAATTCAGAATCTGAATAGCCTCCTCCTGTTCCTGCGTTATACACTCAAGAGACAGTAGAGTCTCAGGCATGGAAAAATACCTTTCGGTCTGATCGTCCATACCGACCAACTATCCTAAATAAATCTCGTCCCCCTTGCCAGCACTTGGCCCATATCCCTCTAAACACTTCCCATGCATGTATCCATCCAAAGGCCTTCTAAATGGTGTAACTGTATCTGTCTCCACCACCTTCTTTGGCTGTTCAATCTATACACACAGCAGTCTCTGTGTGAAAATGTTGTCCCTCATGTCCCTTGTTAAATCCCTCTCACCTTAAACCTTTGTTTTCTAATTTTCGACTCGCCTATCCTGGGTAAAAAACGTTGACTGTTTACCTTATCTATGCTCCTCATGATTCTATAATCCTCTTTAAGGTCCCCTCTCAGCCTCAAAAGTTGAAAATAGCCCCAGCCTATTCAAACTCTCCGCATAACTCTAACCCTCCAAAGCCTACAACATTCTTTTAAATCGCTTCTGCATCCTTTCACGTTTGACAACATCTTTCCGACAGCAGGGTGATCAGAATTAAAGGCAGTATTACAAAAGTGGCCAAACCAATGTCCTGTATAGATGTAACATGTCTTGCAAACACTTAGACTCAAAGCACGCACCAATAAAGGGAAGATCACCAAGTGCCTTCTTCACTACGCTGTCTACCTGTGACAGCACTTTCAAGGAACGGAGAACCTGCACCACAAGGTGACACAGTAGCTCAGTGACTAGCATTGCTACCTCAAAGCACAGCGATCTGGGTTTAATTCCATCCTTGAATGACAGCCTGTGTGGAGTTTGCACATTCTCCCCGTGTCTGCATGAGTTTCATCCGGATGTTATGTTTTCCTCTGCAAGTATAAAGATATACAGATAATGGTAGATTGGCCATGCTAAAGTACCCAGGAATGTTTAGGCGAGGTGGATTAGCCATGGAAAATGCAGGATCAGAGGTTTAGGATAGGGGTTTGTCCAGTGGAATATTGTTTAGAGGTTCGGTGTAGCCTCGATGGGTTGAATAGGCTGTTTCCTCACTGGAGGGATTCGATAATTTCGATGGAGTTCTCCCTGATTGGTAGATTTCGATAGGACCCTACCTATATGTCTTGCCCTGATTTGTCTTGCCAAAATGCAACACCTCACATTTAACTAAAATAAACTCCATCTGCCACTCCTCGGTTCACGTCAAAAAGGTCCCATTATAGTCTGACAGATCATTCTTCACTGTCGACTACATCAACAAATTTGGCATTATCTACAAACTTACTGATCATACTTCATACACTCAAATGCAAATGATTTGTATTAGTGACAAAAGGCAATGGACCCACTGTTGATCTTTGCGGCACACCACTGGTCACAGGTCTCCAAGTTTAATGAACAAATATCCAGTGTCATGCCCTGTCTCCAATATTAAAGAAAATTTGAATATAAATGGTGAGCTCTCCCTGGATCCCAGGCAGTCTGACCTTGCTAACCAGTCTACCATGTAGAACAGTTTGGTTTTCTTACTGAATTTCATAAAGACAATATCCACTGTCCTGTCTTTATCAATCATCTTCATCACTTCCTCAAAAAATTCCACCGAGTCAGTGAGACGTGATCTCCAATGTACAAAGCCCTCTTCAGTCCTTGTCTTTCCAAATGCATATCGATCCTTTTCCTCGAAATCTCCTTCAACAATTTAGTCACCATTAGCGTCAGGCTCATCGATCTATAGTTACCTGTTTTTTCTCTACTTTCTTAAATGATGACACTATGTTAGCAGCCCTCCAGTCTTTTGACACCTCACCTGTGGAAATCAATGTTACAAATATATCAGCAAAATGATGAGCATCTCTTTCCTAGCTTACCACAAATATCTGGGATACAACTGCTCAGGTTCCCGGGACTTGTTCACCTTTATGTGTTTTAAAATGTCCAACACCTCCTTGTAATATATACACTTTTCAAGGTATCACTATATACTTCTTCATTCTCTCGCTCTTGTAACCTCCTCCACATTAAATACTGAGGAGAAATACTTGTTTCGTATCCCTCCAACCTATGTATATGTGGTTCCACACATAGGTAGCCTGACTGATCTTTAAGGGGCCATATTCTCTCCCAAGTTAATCTTTTGCCATAAAAGGATGTGTAGAATTTCTTCAATGTCTCATTAACCCTATTTCTAAAGCCATCCCTTGTCCACACTTTTCTGACCCGATTTCCCCATTGACTATACACTTGCTGCCCTTATACACCTCTAGGGATTCACTTGATCTCAGCTCTGTTTACCTGTCATATGCCTCCTTTCTTACCTTGACCAGAGCATCAATATATCTAGCCATCCAGCACTCCCTGCACCCACCAGCTTTGCCCATCTCTCTAATGGGAACACGTTGGCTCTGGACTCACTGAAACCCAGTTTAATGGTCTTGCATTTTCCAACCATCCCTTTACCTGTGAATAGGTTATTGCAATCAGCCTTTCACAGGTCTCCATAACACTTTCAAAATTGGCCTTGTTCAAAGTTAGAACTTTAATATTTACATTAGGTCTTTCCTATTCCAAAACTAATTTAAAACTAATATTTATGCGTAACAGACCTGAAAATTAAATAAACAATTCCAGTCCCTCAGGAACAGGCTCGAGAGGCTGAATGGGCTCCTCGTGGCACTGTGTAATAGACTGGAAAGGCTGAATGGCCTCCTCCTGTCCCTGTGTAACAGACCCGAGACATTAAATGACACAGCAACCCATGGATTACGAGCAGCCGGTAAACTCTACCTGATGGAGGTCCATCCCTTCTCAGTTACAGAAACACAAACAACACAATGTACTCCAGATGCCCTCTCAGTAACACCTCATACAGCTGCAGCGACACAGCTCTTTGTTTTGAATGATTCTGTTGGCAAAATGTGCCAATATTCTAGATTTCCACCTTTTCAAGTAGTAACAGGCTAATATGAGCTGAATGGCATTCTCCTATCCCTCTGTAATAGGTCCATAGGGACAGAATTGCTTCGGCCTGTTCCTGAGCAGCAGTCTCATTGCTCTGTCTCAAGGTTATGAAAGGATTTGACAACAGGGCACTTAAAACCAGGAGTAGCCTCACAACTGGTCAATAAGTACCGTACTTTGTGTTGAGGTATCTAGAAACTTACCCACCCGAGTGTTTTTTTTATGCAGCCAATCTGTTATTTTATAATTGCCTCCTTTCATAAACAGAGCGGAACATATATAGACCCCTGTAGTGTCTTGTTAATACTCTCATATACAAGTCAAAAAAAAAGATTTAAAAGGTTTAAAGCTCAGGTCCATCCCTCAGCAACCCTCATCCATTCCATCCAAACCTAGTAAATGTTCTGTTTTATAGTGATATGAAAAGTGATGTGTGGAACTGGTTAACTGAGCCTGTTTGTTTAGTTATGAATTGGAGATGCTGGTGTTGGACTGGGGTGTACAAAGTTAAAAATCACACAGCACCAGGTTATAGTCATAGGTTTAATTGGAAGCACATTAGCTTTCGGAGCGACGCTCCTTCATCAGGTGATAGTGGAGGCCACACTTCCACGGCACAGAATTTATAGCAAAACTTTACAGTGTGATGTAACTGAAATTAAACATTGAAAAATACCTTGATTGTCTTTTGAGTCTTTCATCTGTTCGAATACCATGATAGTTTCACTTCTTTCATGTGTAAATCACAAAACCTTTTTCTTTTAAAGTTGCATTCTCAGGTTAGCTGTAACATTGAGTGATAGCTAGACAATATGTTGAAGATGTTAGCCCCCTGTGTTCTCTGTCTATACCATGATGTTTAGATTGATTCTAATCTGAAAAGTGAGATAATAGAGTTTTACATGAATTCATGCAGTTGTTGAGCTCAGAGGTTTACATGAATTCATGCAGTTTTTGAGCAAAGTACAATGTAACTCTGCAAGTACAAATTCACCCCACAAAATATATGTGTGCATGTGGGTCTTTGTCTGTTTGTGTGTGTGTGTGTTTGTCTTGGTTGAGGGTTGTGAGTGTCAGAGGGAGTGTATATGTGTGTGAGTGATGAAGAGTTTCTTAAGTCTGTGAGGGGTGCATATGTGAGTGTGGGAGTGTGTGTGCGTGGCTGGGGTGGGGGGGTGGTTTGAGTATCAGAGAGAGAGAGTGTATATGTGTGTGCATGAGTGCAGAGTGGTCTAAATCTCTGATCGGATGCCTGTCTGAGTGTGGGTGTCTGTAAGTGTGTGTGTGAGTGTCTGTGTGCGTGTCTGTGTGCATGTGTGTCCATATGCATGTGTGTGTATAGGAGTGTGTGTCTGTGTGTGTGTGTGTGTGTGTGTACAGTGCAATGGTGGTCACCTGTAATGTGACGTGAACCCAATGACCGGGTTGAGGCCCTCCCTCTGGGTCCCGAAATTAGTTGTCAGCCTCTGCTCAGCCACTGTTCGCTGCTGCCTGTCCCGAAGTCCAACTTGAAGGATGGTCACCAGAAGGTCCGGGGTTTAATGACCAATGAAGTATTCCCCAACTGGAAGGGAACACTCCTGTCTGTTGATTGTTGTGCGGTGCCCATTCATCCATTGTTGTAGCCTTTGCTCAGTTTCCCAGTGTTTGTTCAGTGACTGGGATTAATGCCAATCTCCATGGATTCTAATTATCCCAGTGGAGGGTTTCCATTTTTTAATGATAAATGGGCGCCGTTCAATGTGTTATCCCATAACTTGAGCGGGAGCATCACCGACAGCACTAACAGGGATCAGCAGATTTAGAGAGGGGGGGCGGAGAGATCCGAATCTGAGAACATTAGATTGGAATGTTCCAAAAATGTATCCGGATCTGGAAACATTAGACTGGCGTGTTCCAAAAATAGACAGGAGTTTATCCTATTATGTTTGGTATCTTTCTGTATTTTATTGGAGGTCATTATCAACACGGATCTATTACGCTCTTCTCATTATTCAATATTTTTATTACCCTTTCCTGGCTATCGTTGGTGTTCCTGGTAAGTGTCACTGTCCATATTTGTTTTTCTATAAACCGGTTATGACTGTATTACTGTTCTTTCACATAGTCTACACTTCTTGTCATTATTATTGTTCCTGTTGAAAATCTCAATCCAGATATTCACTCTACAGACCACGACTAACTACATCAAGGAATGTGTTCAATTACTGTCTCCCTCTCTGCTCTGGCAGTGTTAATCATGGGTCTTTATGTTGACCTACTCAGTTTCAGCGGAGATCTAAAATTTATTGTATCATTGCCTTTGCTATTTAAATATTAACAGCATGGAGATCACTCTCCACTGTTCTGATTACAAACTCCACTTCCATCCCATCCCTGGCCAATATCTGCGATTGAAACAGACAAGTCACAACTGTGGGTGATCCCTTTGAGCATGAGCTGATTCCTGACACCATACCCTGACCATTTCTAACTTGAAAGACTCACCACCCCAGAATATATCTCACTGGTTTATTCCATCTGCTGTTTGAACCTTGAGCTATGAAGTACAGTCTTAATGAAGTTAATAATCTGCTGCTGACACTCTCGGCTTCAAATCTGCCCAAGCAAATCTGATTCGACCTCACACCAAACTCCCATCCATCTGTCATTCATGTGCACACCGATGTATATTGCTATTGTGTCTGGCAATGACTTTATTTTAACATTCTCAAACACTTTACCTCATCTGTCCATGAAACTTCTCTCATTCTCTCTGTTGATTAACAAAAAGCCTGCCAGTTGTTCGTATTTAAAATAATTTCTTCCATGTGCGTTCCTTCTCAAACAATGAGTTTCACATTCAACCACGCCAATCGCGCATGCACACACACGCACTGTCCCTCAGTTTCTGATGAACACATAAACGCAGCAAATCTTCCCATTGTAGGCAGTAATCTGTTGCGAGTATAGTTTGCATATGATAGTAAATTTGCAATGCTCTCCAAGCTGGGCAGATAGTGCAGTTTACTGAGCAACACTCCAGCATGGTCTGCACAGCCCTCCATACGGGGCTGTCATCTTGTCCCAGTTTATGCTATTTGTGATGTTCTGTGAAGCAAATTCAGAATTTGATGCAACAAACTATTTCTGCTGATCTGACAATGCCTTTATTCAATGTTCTCATTCTTGTAATTTTACTCTCAAAGATCTCACTTCTCCAGTTAGTCCCACTGCCATGTCATTTTCCCCATATTTCCACAACCTCCTCCCAGTTAATTAACTGTCTGTTTCTGCCTTTAATGTGAATCTCTCTGTCCCTCTGTATCTTTCCCTGCCCTCGGGTTTTGGCTCTGTAGTATATCGATTGCTGGCATTGTGTCGCTCAGAAACAGTGAAATGGTGTGTGTCAGGCTGTTGTTCACTTCCCGGTATGTCCCACGTGATGGCCCATGGACAGGCTTGTTTCAGAAGTTATGAGACACATCCTTGTAACTTGGTCTGTGCCTGTGTTTGTCACTCTCAGGTGATCATGCGGTCAGGAACACGAGGAAGCCCCTTGAATAAAGGAACAGTCATTTAAATTATGTAGCAATTCTGTCAATTTTTTTAAACAAAAGGTTATTTTCTCCTTTTTTTTAGGAAGACGTCTTAAAGGCCAAAGTGCCTACTGAAAACGGCTCAACGAAAAAACTTTTGAGGCTTTTATGTTTTTTTAATAAATAGTAGTAACAATGGCCAGCTGGCACAGACCAGACTTTATAGTTTTTTTCCTTGCAGATGTCACAGTCACCAGGTGCTTGGGTCCCAGAAGGGTTGGAAGTTTTAATAAATTATCCCTAGCTGCTATTCTCTCTGAAACCTCACTTGATACTGTTTCCTCCTGGACTGGAGAACTGTATGCAAGAATGTATGTCTGAATGCTCATTTTTGCCAAGGGGTGTGTTTAGGTGATGTTAGTATATCGGAATAGTTCATTTGTAGCACGTTTTGTGTCCATCATTCAGTTAAGGTTTCTAATTGCTAAGTTATTCTAAATTCCTCTTCATCGTGTATAGATTTTCATTAGATTGCTTAAATATAGTGTGTTTTGCATAATGGTGAGTGGTTTGTTGAGTGGAATCACATCTGGGACATCCAATTCCCATCTATCTTGTTATTAAGGAAAAGTTGGCATCCTAACTACCTTATTAAAATGGTTTGAGACAGTCTGGTTGGTCTATAGCAAACTGGGGTGTCTTGTCTGGTTCTAAATCGGTAATTGGGTTTAGAATTACAATCCCTACAGCGTACAAACAGGTTATTCGACCCAACACGTCTACACCCGACCCTCCGAGGAGTAACCTACCCAGGCCCATTCCTCTACCCTATTATGACACATTTACTCCGACTAAGTCACCTAACCCACACATCCCTGAAAACTGCAAACAATTTAGCATGGCCAATTCACCTGACATGCACATCTTTGGATTGTGGGAGGAAACCAGAGAATCCAAAATAAGTTCAGGCAGACACTGGAGAGTACGCACCAGGAGGCTATTGGGTTCAAAGGTCGCGTATGGTAGCTGTCAGTGTCTTTTGTTCCAGATGTTGAATTCGGTTGGTATAAACAGCGTTTTGTGTATAAAGATTATTTCAGTCACTAAGAGTTTTCAGGGTGTGGAAGAAGTAAAGTTTTACAAAAGGTAATGAAGGCAAAGCTGTAGGAATTGACAGACTAGATGGAGTTCTTGATCAGATGGACAGATGGGCTGAGAATTGGCAGATGGCTTTTAATCTAGATAAATGGGAGGTGCTGCATTTTGGAAATGCAAATCAGGGCAGGACATATACACTTAATGGTAAGTGTTGCTGAACAAAAAGACCTTGGAGTGCAGGTTCATAGTTTCTTGAAAGTAGAGTCGCAGGTAGATAGGATAGTGAAGAAGGCATTTGGTATGCTTGCCTTTATTGGCCGGTGCTTTGACTATACGAATTGGGTGGTCATGTTGCTGCAGTACAGCACGTTACTTTGGCCACTTTTGGAGTACTGCTTTTAATTCTGGTCTCCCTCCTTTTGGAAATATATTATGAAAATTGAAGAGATTCAGTAAAGATTTACAAGAATGTTGCTAGGATTGGAACTATAGGGAGCACGCGAGTCAGTTGGGTTCGTTTATTCCTGAAGCGCGAGGAGCATGTATAGTGTATATAGCCAAGGTCTTTCCCCCCAAAATTAGACAGCATCGATTTCCAATGAGGGGGAAAAGATTTAAAAATGACCTAAGGAGCATTTTCTTTTCCCACAGAGAGTGGTGCATGTGTGGAATGAGCTGCCAGAGGAGGTGGTGGAGGCTTTTACAATTCCATCTTCTAAATGACGTTTGGATGGGTACATGAAGAGGAAGGGTTTACATCGAAATTGGCCAAATCCTGGCAAATGTAATTAGTTTAATTTGGGATACCCCATCAGCTTGGACGAGTTAGACTGAAGCATCTTATTCCGTGCTGAACATCTTCGAGACTCTGACTCTGTCTGACCTTGCACCCATATTGTATTAATTCATCATTCCCGGAAATACTAACCGATGTTGCTAGATATGATCGAAATGTCTTCATTACAGCATTCTGAAACCTGCAAACACACCCTTCCATAACACTGACTCAGAGTCTCTCTCACTCTGTCTATTTCACAAAACCCTCCCATTTGTTGGTGTTTAAACTGCTTCCCCATCACCAAGCTCTAATTGTCCAGTTTTAATGTGAATACCCGTCCAATATCTTTTCCTGCCCTTGAATGTTGCTCACACAGAGCATCAGATTCCAACACTAAAAAGCTTAGAAACAATGTTCAAAAAGCATTGTTTGCGTTTTCTTTGACTTCCCAGTTCCTGCCCTGTGCTCCATGTTGGATAGTGGGGTTTTAGCAGTTTTGAGGCACACCTTTGTAACTTGCTCTGTGCCCATCCATTGAACGCCTGTGTTAATTACTCTCTGCTGCTCATGTGCTCAATAACATGAGGAATCCCCACAACTGATAGTGATTCAGACCAGGCTTCTCACTTGCATTTGACCGAAATTGACTTAACTCTAGTTTTTGTGCTTTCGTGGAAATGCTGGGGATGGTTTCCTGGAGGGTGTGTTTTAAGCTGCTGTGGAAATTCAGGTATACCAGAGGCTTTGGTGACCCAACTCTAGATGAAACATGGTGACTGTAGTTACAGCATCTGGATCTGCAACATCACCAACAAATGGAGCAGAGGCGGCAGAGAGGGGAATCTCTGTTAAATGGAATGAGGGAATTACAATTAGATCAGCCATGGATTTGAAGCATGTTGGAGTAGGATTGAATGGCTAGCTGATGCAACTTATTCAGATATTTCTGTTAGTAACAAGTCAATTTCGCTTTACTCCCATTGTCTCAGACTGGTGGGTAGTGAGTCACCTCCTCCTGTTCCTGGGGAACAGAAATCTGGGGCCTCACTGGCCTCCAGATTTCACTGTATCCCAGTCTCGAGCAGATGAGTGACTACCTCCTGTCCCTGTGTCCCAGTCTTGAGCAGTTGAATGACTACCTCCTGTTTCTCCCTGTTCTTGAGCAGCAGTTTCAATGCTCTGAATGATGTCACAAGGTTAAGAAAGGACTTGATAACAGGGAATTTCAAACTTGGAGCAGCATTACAAAATGATATCTAGAAATTTCTCCACCAAACATTTCATGCAGCTCGTCTGTTATTTTATTCCTGACTCCTTTAATAGACAGTTGTGAAACAATGCAGTGTTCCGACAAGACTCCCACATACAGGGAAGACAGATTAAAAAAAAAGATTGAAAGATTTATGGTCTATCCCTCAGCAACCCTCATCCATTCTATCCAAACTGAAGAAATGTTCCCTTTCATTGTGTTATGTGAAATGATGTAAGGAACTGGTTAACTGAACCTGTTTGTTTGATGACTGTGACTAATGTCAGCCTCCATGGATTTTAATTATCCCAGTAGAGGGTTTCCATCTTTTAATGATAAAAGGGCTCCAGTCAATGTGTTAGCCCATGGTATGGGCGGCAGCATCACCGATAGCAGTAACAGGGATCGGCTGCTCCAGAGAGAGGGAGAGATCAGAAACTGAGAACATTAGACTGGAAAGTTCCAACAATGGATCAGAATCTGACAACGTTATACTGGAATGTTACAACAATGGATCAGTATCTGAGAACATTCGACTGGACAGTTCCAACACTGGATGAGAATCTGAGAACAATAGACTGGAATGTTCCAACAATGGATAGGAGATTATCCTATTATGTTTGGATTCTTTCTACATATTATTGGTGGCCGTTATCTTCACGGATCATATATGCACTTCACATTACTCAATATTTTTATTATCCTATCCTGGCTATTGTTGGTGTCCCTGGTAAGTTTCACTGCCGATTTATGATTTGCATTAACTATGTGCGACTGTATTACTGTTATTTTCATTTACTCTACTCTGTAAGTATTCACGCTCCAAACCACATCAACAACAGTGAACTTGTTCATTCTTTCCCTCCTTCTTTAGTTCTGGCACTGTGCATGCTGGTTGACCTACTCACTTTCAGGTATGACCCAGGATTCATTGTATCACTGCCCTTGCTATTTAAATATTGAACGATTGGAGGTCACTGTCTTCTGCTCTGGATGCAAACTCCATTTCCTTCCTCTGACTCCATCTCATATCTGGCCAATAACTGAGACTGAAACAGCCGAGTCACGACTATGGTGATCTCTTTGGTCACAAGCTGATTATTGACACCACATCCTGACCATTCCTAATTTTAACTATTGGCAACTGCAGAATATATTTCACCGGTTCATCCCATCTGCTGTTTGAACCTTCAGCTATAAAACACAGTCTTAATAAAAACAATAATCTAATGCTGTTTTACTAAATCTGAGTCGGAATTCCAAGGCTTGTATCTAAAGGCAGAACAAAATCAAATCATTCCTGTACGGATTGCTTTATATTGTTGGTGGGTCTGGCAACGCCTTTACTTTAATATTCACTAGCACGTCGTCATCTCTGTCTATGTCACGGTCCTCAGTCTCCCTCGGTTAATGACACAACCCCCTGTCAGTTGTTCACATGAAACTGATTTCTTCTATGTCTATTCTCTCGTAAATAGTGATTTTTATATTTCGGCAGTGGAGATACAGAGCCATAGATTTGTGGGAGTCCATTTACTTTCACTCACTGCATGGGTTACAAATCATCCAGTACAAGACATTCCTGTCTTGTAAGTATAGTAGCAATACACTGGCAAAGGTTTGCAATGTTCCCCATGCTGGGCAGGTATTACAGTTTATAGATTAGTCCATTAGCATGGTCTGCACAGCGCTCCATTCTGGCTGGTCCCTTGTCCCAATTTATGGTGTCTGGGATGGTTCTGTGAGGCAGATTCACAATTTAATGTAACTAACCATTTCAACTGATTTGGCAATAATTTTATTGAATGCTCTCATTCTTGTGATAGGACCCAACATTGTCTCACTTCTTCAGTTATTCCCACTCCTCTGTCTCCTTATCCATATTTTCACAACATGTTATCAGTTAATTAATTGTTTGTTTTTCTGTACCTTCCCCTGGTGTTGATTTTGGCTCCCGAGTGTATCAAGTGCTGGCATTGTGAAGCTCAGAAACAATGAAATGGTATGTGCCAGGCTGTTGCTCCAAGTAGGAAAGGGGGTCCCAGCAGCTTTGACGCACGGTTTTGAAAATTGGTCTGTACCTGACCACTGAAGGCCTGTGTTTGTCTCTCTCAGATGACTGTGCGGTCCATAACATGAGGAAACCCCTCGAGGATTATTGCCAAGGAACAGGTCTCCAACTTGGAGCTGAGGGGCTTTTGACTGACTCCTGTTATTGAAAGCTTAGTGGAAGTGATAGGGATGGTTTGCTGGAAGTGGTGCTGTGAGCTGCCTCAGACATTTAGGGAGACATGAGGATTTTGTAACCCAACTCTGGATGGAGCCTGTTGACTTTAGTTACAGCATCTGGGTCTGTAATATGAACAACAAATGGAGCAGAGGCTACAGAGAGTGGAAGCTCTGAAACCACAGAGTGAGTGTGGGGAAAGGGATCTGCCAAGTCTGCCTGTGTTTTAATGAGGAGACGCACATCCATTCCCTCTCCACTTTAAACACACCCATGAAAATTCACCCTCTCCTCATGGTTTTTATTCGTTAGCCAATTTTCTCTCCAAGCAAATAAATTGTGCTAACCCCATGTGCTCTTGTCTTGCATATTAATCTTTTGACAAGCATGTTATGCATTGCCTTCTTGAAGTCCAGATATAATAGATCTTTCAGATCCCTGTTATTCAACTTGTTTGTCGCACTTTTTAATTTAAAAATGTTAGGAAAATCATTCAAACATGATTTATCCTTCATAAAATCATGTCGACTTTGATGGATTGCGGTTGACGTTCAAAGTCTCCTGTTGTTAATTCCTTAACAACAGATTGAAACAATTTGTCTTCAGTCCCAAGCGTTTGCTCATACCTTTCCACTCCCGAGTGAAGTTGGTTATTCTAAGTTCTTCCATTTCCATAATCTCGACAGTCCGTTTCAATTTCTGTGAAATAGGCACGAGGCTGTAACAGATCGGCTCCAATTGCTGTGTAAGAGGCATGGGTGGCTGACTTGACTCATTCTGTTCCTGCTTTACATGCAACATAATGATGTTCCTACATTATGGTTTTGATGGCTTGCATGTCCTGCGCATGTTCCTGACCAAGCCGCTTAAGATCTTAATGTCCTCCTTCTTTTGCTCAATGAAAAGTTTGGGAAGTTAGGAACTCTCCCTGCTGTTATGCCACATTGCGAGTGTTGAATTGTGCAGGCAAGTTGCGTTGCCCACAGTGGGTAGCTCAGTGATTATCACTGCTGCCTTCCAACACAGAGATCTGGGTTAAATTTCTGTCTCGGGTCACTGTGTAGAGATTGCACATTCTTCCTGTGCCTGCACACAATAGCATAGGCAACATAAATCTTTAAACCGTATATTGCAATGAATTAGTACAATAAATGTCACACTTTATCACTACAGTCACTGACGACAGCCCTTCACCTGTCACCAAGATTTTCACCAGAAAGCGCACGAGCTGACTGACCACTGATGCCAATGCGCAATTCCAGTTCTCTCCAAGATATTCCCCTTCCGGTTTGAAATTAATTTCTTTCTAAATGTAGACTACAAATCCCACATTCAGGCTCAGTTTCAAGGCTTGCAGAACGGATTATATTGCTGCTTTAGCTGAATATACCAAGGGTTCATTTGGCAGACAGAGGGTGGGATTTGCTGTTCAGCTGGTGCCAGAGACGGTCTCCCATATCAGTGAACGGGAGCTCGCTTTATAAAGAAAGGGGAGCAATTCATTAATTGTGTTGCAGCGAAATTGTATTGAATAAACCCAAATTTATTGAATAACTGCCTGTATATTGAATGGAGAATCAAAATTGATGGACCAAAGCGAAAACAGTAGTTCCTATTTTGTATGTTCCGATGTTTAAACATACTAAAGTATCTGAACACTGTGTGGGCAAAACTGAATTGAGGAGATTTTCACCATGAACTAGAATGGAGGACGCTTAGTGTATTGAATGACCTACTCTTTCTCGGTATTTCTTCATTTACATGGGAAGGTGCCATGGGAGTGTGGGAAAGTATTCGGGGTGATGGAGTATGCCACAGAAGGAATGGTCGCTATGAAATACTGACAGTGGACAGGAGGGGAATATGTGTTTGATGGTGTGTCCTGCTGGAGGTGATGGACGTGTTGGACGATGATTCGTATAATGCAGATTCTAGTGCAGTAGGAAGTGAGGACAAGGGGAGATTTATCATTGTTCTGGGAAGGAGGGCACGGAGTGAGGGCAGAAGTGAGGGAGACTGGACAGTCACAGCTGAAGGCTCAGTCCATCAGAGTGAGGGGACTTCTCGTTTGAGAGAAAAGGATGTCATGTAGGAAGCTTCCCATTGGAACGTGGCATCACCGAACAGAAATGACAGAGCCAGGGAAACTGGGAGAATGGAGTTACCCTCAGATAATCGTGTGTTCAGCCACATACGTAGGTTCTCCCTGAATGATTGAAAAGAGTCAGGCATTTCAAGTGCAGATATATGTAATATATCTGGTCAAATACGGAGTGTGAAAATAGACACAGGTGAAGGTCAGCAGAATGTGTGTGTGTGTGTGGGGGTGAATATTTCAGCAGGTACTGCTTAATAACGCTCAGTAATGATTGACTCTGGTCAAAAAGAAGATGATATGAAGATGTGAAGATGAACAACCCATGATGCACAAAGTCTGTGAAGGATACTAATCAATTACAAACTAAAGAATTCAGATTGGTGAACTCTAGCATCGGCCACATTTGGGAAGTTCACTTTTGGAACCAGAGGAAAATTGCATAAAACAAAATACAAAGAAAAACATTTCAAAACTGGCAGGAAATATGAAAAGAAACTAACCGCAAGTCTTTTCCCATATCGAATAAAAAAAGTTCATAATGTGTGTGTGTTATCCTTGGAAGAAAGGCAGGAAAGAATATGTGGGATACCTGGAGGATGTGACTGGCGAACTGGTTTCAGGAACAGGCAGAGAATTTAAAACAGTATTTTACATAATTCCTCACAGGGGAAGGCACAAAGAATTTCAATATTATAATCAAAATTGTAGTCAGATGAAAGTTTCGCACTGTCTCTAACAAAACGAACAAGGCTTTTCTCAAACAGAAAAGATCAAGGGTAAATAGCTCATCAGCAATGCATACCTTGTTTTAATAGAAGTGGTTACAGAGTGACTGGTGGCACTGTGTGAACTATTCCACAACTCTCGGGATTACAGGAGTGTTCCAGTGAAACTTGCGAAACTCCAATGCGGCGCCTGTCTTCAAATAGAGAGTGAGTCTTCAAGTATTTCGGTGCTCCCTTTGTCTGAATAGAGGAGCGTATTTGAGCGTTTTAATGGCCTCATGATGCACTGTCATCCTGAGTGAATTTTAAAAAAGTAAAACTCTGCTTGCTCCTTCCTCTGATATGTTACATACTGGGGCATGAACATTTTGCTAAAGTTGAATTATTTTGAAAATTATCTGGAACTTTGTAAAAACAACATCATCCAGAGAATTCTAGAAACTGCACTCATAAGAACATTTTATAACCATGTGGGGATATTGCGTAGGTGAGAGAGAGAGAGAGCGAGAAGGTGCTGCATTGCGGTGGTGAGAGTGATGGAGCCTTATTCCTGGGAAGGCGCTAACAGATATACAGCGAGTGTGAGAGAGTAGAGAGAATACAGTGACCCTTATCCTGACAGAACGGGGAAGGTTATTGATGCTTTTCCTGTATTGCTGGACTTTTCTTCGGACTGCAGATACTGCACTGAGCTGGGTGGTGTGCTCTGGGTAGAGAATGGTGTCTCTCTATACTAGACTATTCACCAGGTCCTCTGTGCCTCTGTCGACAAGCTGTGGTGTAATTTCCCCTTATCTGCTTTGCTCGGGTAAACTATGCAGGGCAGTTCCAAACTGAGAAAGCTCAATCGTGTTCCCATTGGCCTTTTATTGATGGCAGCAGTGCCAGGGATAACTAAATATCCAGAGGAATCTGGGAGATGGTGTGTACCTCCAGCCATGATGAGTGGAAGAATCGGGCTGGCAGTGAATGAGAGGGACACCATGGGGCGGGGTGGATTGTTAATGAGGTGAGTTCGATAAGATAACACCAGGAAACTAGCTCTGCCTCGTGCAGACATTCCTTTTGTCACATCCAATGAAAATTGCACTGAGACAAATTATTGTTTGATTCAGCCCAATGAGTCGAAGACTCTGCTGATCCTACTCCCAGTTACAAAGCTGCAGGACAAATGCTTATCCAAAACTCTCCATCATCTTAATTAATACCAATATCCTGCTCTCCCATAATTCCTGAAAACAGTGTCCTATATTGCAAGATGCTATTGAACTGTTTTTATTTCATAGTTCTCAAACCTACCATCAGATCCTTCTCTGAAATTTTCTCTCCATCTCCCCCTCTATTTTAACCAAGCTCCTTCCATATTTTGGTATTTAAACTGATTCCCCTGCCATCTCTCTCTGACAGTGAGTTTCACACCCACAGCACTTCTGTGTCATGCCACAATGGAAATATGGAGCTGTAATTGGAGTGGAGCTACACATCCTGTCACTTCCAGCATGAGCTGCAAGTTTTCCCACGCTGGGCAGTGATCTAACATAGTGTTACTCAGCAATGCAGCGATTGGTGTACACAGCTGTGTATGCTGGGAAGGTAACTGCTCCAGATTAATGGATAAATTCACTGCTATTCACTGCACAGCTCTATAGATATTCAGTCTGTGTGTATTGAACAATGTCTTTGTGTGTTCTGCACAGCGCTCTGTGCTGAACAGATCATCTAGTCCAAGTTTATAGATCAGTGCACTGTTGGACACATAGGTAGTGAACTGGTGAGCTTTAAACAGTGTTCGATCCTGGACGGATCCAGTACACTAGTGTGGTCTACGCAGTGCTTCATGCTGAGCAGGTATCTCATCTGGTCTTATACGTGTCCCGGCTGGATCTGAGAGGTGGATTGAGTATCCAATATAATTCCTGACATGATTACCACTCCTCCAGCTCGGCCCATTCCGCAGGTAAATGTGAGGTGCTGTGTTTGAGATAGAATTTACTTGGTCAAAATATTCGACATTAAACAAAACACAATTTATTCAAATACTGTCGATAAAAGACAACAAAAGGAAGAGGAACGTGCAATAGCATAATTCTGCTGGAAAGCTTAGCAGAATAATAGTTTATTTAACTACTATACAGCAACTGCTCCAATATGGTATCATCCAATCAGCACACATAAACAAATGCAGGAAACAGATTGTCTGACATGTAGTTCTCCAATCCAGGAGGAAAGAACATCAAAAGACTTTTCCAAGAGATATCACAGAGACAATGTGTAGCACCCGGGAGAGATTTATTGCCTTCCAATCCTGCTGAGACTCCAGCAAAAACTGGCAAAAAGGTAAAACTAAGAATCCTGGTTCTGTGAAAATTTGACCATCACTCCACAGGACCAGGCCACAGCTGCAAGAACACAAGGAATGGACTGTATCTCCACCGTCTAAGACTCTGTATGTGTCTCCCAAAAACGCCTAAACCCACCTAAGCAGTTTAATGCTGGACAGACAAAAGTCAACGTTAAACATAAATAAATAAAAGGAAAATATGCAGCAGGCCTGGTGATTAGACACAGGCGGCCTCGGGAGTCCAGCAATTCCTATACTGCCAAAACACAGCAGA
Source organism: Hemiscyllium ocellatum (assembly GCF_020745735.1). Taxonomy (NCBI): domain Eukaryota; kingdom Metazoa; phylum Chordata; class Chondrichthyes; order Orectolobiformes; family Hemiscylliidae; genus Hemiscyllium; species Hemiscyllium ocellatum. Next base: position 61,168 of record NW_026867618.1, read on the forward strand.
ATCATCGAGCTTGTGAAGAGAAAGAATTATGTCTCTCCCTCACCTCTATGTTTACAACTGGAGATGTGCCATGAGCCCAATAATCAGCGATATCAAAATCCCAGCCTCACCAATTATTATTGTGATATATCAGAGTTGCCGTGAAAGAGGTTAACTGGAGCTGTTTGTTCAGTAACTGTGATTGATATCGGTCTTCCTGGACCTAACTGGATCACTGGAGGATTTCCCTCTTCCATAATTAGGTACTTAATTCATAATATTCGGGGCAGAGTCAACCTCAACAGGATTAGGATCAGCAGCTGCAGAGAAAGAGAGAGAGAGATCAGAATCTGAGAACATTGAAATGTTCTAACAATGGATCAGAGGCTGAGAACATTAGACTGGAATGTTCCAACAATGGACAGGAGTTTATCCAGGGATCTTTACTGGCTTTCACGGAATTGACCACGGTTAGATTTGCGGATACAAGCTGTACTCTTGATTTTTCGAGCTGGGTACTATCCCATCCTCGCTATTGTTGGTGTTCCTGGTAAGTCTATTTCTGTCAATTTTACAAATGATGCTGAATATTATTGCTATTCTAGTAGATTATATTTATAAATACATAAACTTTCCATCACAAACGCCACTTCCTTCTCGTGCATTTCCAAACTACATACTCATAAACATATGAGAAAGAATAAGACTGTTCGGAAACTTGAGTCTACTCTTTACCGCAAACTGTTTTATATCTCCATATTCTCTCTGTCATCAAACCTGCCGATGCCCACCTCCAATATCCCCAATCTCCAACTCCGCCTAAGTTCTGTTACTGACTTTGCCATCATCTACCCCTTCATTAACGGCAGATTATATGGCCCCAGTTCTCTTCTGACCTCTCTTCCAGTTACAAATAGTTTGACCACAAACTTGCTCTTGTCTCGACAGTTAATTCACAACAGGGACTCTTAAACAGAGCAATAATGTCACTGACTGTGTAATTTAGAGGCGCAAGTTATGACTCTAAAAGCATTGTCTGAAATCCAACCACAGCCGATGACTAAATTTAAGTTCCAATATCAAAATTGGAATGAAACCTAATTTCACTCATGGCAAGCATAAACCATCAGGATTTCTTTTCTTATTTTATTGATAACCTTTGGTAAATAAATCTAACATTTTTGCACTATCTGAACTAAGTGTCACCTCAGATCCACAACAATATGGTTGCCTCCATATTGCGTTTACGAATGGCAGCGTGGTCAAAGGTAGTTGTGATGGACAACAAATATTGCCCTTGCCAGTGATTCGGGCATCCTGCGAAACAACAACAACAAGCAAAGGTGGATGCTGGCGATCTGAAATAAAATTCTCCACCGTCTGAAAGAATGTTGGAGAATCTCAGCAGGTATGGCAGTCTGTCGGAAAAAAAGCACAAATAACGGTTCTAGTTCAGTGAACCTATCAAAACTGAATGCAACTGAGAAATAATATTATTATATCAGGGATGGATGGAAGGGTGAGCGGGAGGTTTGTGTCGAGTGGATGATGTCCAGCAAGAAAGAGAAAGTGAGAGAGAAGAGAGAGAGAGATGGAGAGAGAGAGAGAGGGAAAGAGAGAAAGGTAAAGCAAACAAAAGGATGGCTGATGATGGACTGGAAGGAAAACAGAATGGGCAGTTATTCTACCATGTCCCCCTTTTCACATATTTCTGAATATCACATTTATTATGGGATGTCCCTGCTTACCGTGAGCTATGTTCCCTCTATCTCTCGTCTCTGAGTGTGGTGATTAACTCCATCAGCAGTACTTAGAGTCGCTGAAATATAGAGACAAATAATGTTCCATTGTCAACTGCTTCTTTGGAGAGAAGAACTGTTACTGTGCGACCGTGTGGAGATGTAAGAGCTTTCTCAGCCAGGAAGTGAAACTGAGGAGCTGAAAAATGTATTGCTGGAAAAGCACAGCAGGTCAGGCAGCATGAAAAGATCAGGGGAATCGACGTTTCGGGCATGAGCACTTCTTCAGGAATGAGGAAAGTGTGCCAAGCAGGCTAAGAGAAAAGGTAGGGAGAAGGGACTTGGGGGAGGGGCGTTGTAAATGCGATAGGGGGAAAGAGGTTAAGGTGAGGATGATAGGCCGGAAAGGGGGTGGGGGCGGAGAGGTCAGGAAGAAAATTGCAAGTCTGGAAGGTGGTGCTGAGTTTTAGAGTTGGGATTGAGACAATGTGGGGGTAGGGGAAATGAGGAAGCTGGAGAAATCTGAATTCATCCCTTGTGGTTGGAGGGTTCTGAGGCGGAAGAGTCTTGGCAGTGTGGAGGGACAGAGGGTTCTTGGGGTCCGTGCCCACAGATTCCTCAAAGTTGCTATCCAAGTTGATTGGGTTGTTAAGAAGCGCATGGTGTTTTGGCTATCAGTTGCAGGGGGATTGAGTTTAAGAGACACAAGGTTATGCTGCAGCTCGATAGAGCCCTGCTCAGACCGCACAGGGAATATTGTGTTCAGTTATGGTCTCCTCATTGTAGGAAGGATAAGAAAGCTTTAGAGAGTGTAAAGAGGAGATTTACCACGATGCTGCCTCGACAGGAGGGCAGGTCTTATGAAGAAACCGTGAGGGAGCTAGGGCTTTTCTCACTGGAGGAAAAATAGATGAGAGGTGACTTGATAGAGGTGTACAAGATGATGAGAGGCATAGAACATAGAACATTATAGCGCGGTACGGCCCTTCGACGTTGTGCCGCCCTGTCACACTCAGCTGAAACCCATCCCACCTACATTCTTCCATGTCCGTCCATTTGCCTGTCCAACGACGACTTAAATGCACATAAACATGGCGAATCTATGACAGATGCAGGCAAAGCATTCCATACCCTTACTACTCTCTGAATAAAGAAACTACCTCTAACATCCGTCTTATACCTATCTCCCCTCACTTTAAAGTTGTGTCCCCTCGTGTTTGCCGTCCCCATACTTGGAAAAAAGAGAGAGTGATTGGCCAGAAACATTTTCCGAGGGCAGAAATACCTATCTCTAGGTGGCATAAATTTAAGGTAATTGGAGGAAGGTTTAGGGGAGATATCAAAGGTAGATTATTTACACAGAGAGTGCTGGGTGTGTGGAATGCACTGCCAGCGGTGGTAGTAGAGTCAAATACTTGAGGGAAACTTAAGAGACTCTAGGGTAGGCACATGGAACAAAGTGAACTGAAGCATGTAGGTTAGTCTGATCTTAGAGTAGGGCAAACGGCACAACGTTGAGGGCTGAAGGTCCTAACTGCATGCATTCATGTAAAACTCCGATATCTCACTTTTTAGATTAGAATCAATATAAACATCATGGCATAGACAGACAACACAGGGGGCACCACTTTCAACATATTGTCTAGCTATCACCATTATTAACAGCTAATCTGAGAATGCAAATTTTTAAAACAAAGTTTTGTGATTTACATATGAAAGAAGTGAAACTATCATGGTATTCTAACAGATGAAAGGCTAAACAGTCAATCAATTTTTTAATGTTTTATTTTAAGGTAAATCACACTGTAAATTTCTGCTCTAAATTCTGTTAGGCTTGAGCACTTCACTATCACCTGATGAAGGAGCGACACTCCGAAATCTAGCGTGCTTCTAATTAAACCTGTTTGACTATAACCTGGTTTTGTATGATTTTTAACTTTGTACACCCCAGTCCAACACCAGCATCTCCAAATCAGTATTGTTCTTTGTTCTGTGTTCGATGGAATCGCTCAGGAAAACTTGAACATTAAGGAAGAGTTGAGACTTGGAGCAGGTCAGCCTTGATCTTCGTGAAGGGCAAGGCAGGCTTGGGATGTGAATGTCCTTCCACTGTTTCTGATGTTCTCCCAATCTGTTATTGGAAAGTTAGTTGGTGTTATTTTCCTGGAATGGCTTTTATGGAATGTTGCAATCAGGGAGACCAGCGGATTTTATGAGCCATTGCTGGGTGAGATTTGGGGCTGTATTCACAATGAATCTGGGTCTCAAACATGATCAATAAATGAAGCACAATTTACAGAGAGAGAAAGGTCTGTAAAAAGAGATGAGCAACTTTTTCATATCCAGCCTGGGCCTTCCAATTACATTTTCCAAATCTCCCAACCCGGGTGGGACAGTCTTGATGGACGAAATGGTCTCCTCTGTTTCTGTGCACTATGTTATAACAGTAAGTGGACTCCAACTGCTCCTGTCTAGCAGGCTAGAGGAATTGAATGGAACACAGAAATGTGGGACTGAGGTGCAGGAATGGGTCATTCGAGAATTTGAGGCTTCTCCACCAGGCATTAAGATTGTGGCTGATCAGATTGTGGTCTCAGCCCCATCTTCCTCTCTGTGTCCCATTATCCGTGACTCACTTCTCTGTCAAATCTTTAACTAACTCAGATGTGAATACTTTCAATCAGAGAAGCACCACAAGCTTCTAGCAAAGAGAATTCCCATTCGAATGGCACTTTTGGAATTTTTCCTCATATCGCTGTGAGAATAAGAGAGTCATACAGAGTGTAATCAGATCATTTTGCCCAAATTGTCCTTGCCAATCAAGCAGCTTAATCCCACTTGCCACCTCCCTCTGAACCATTCCTATTTATGTACCTATCCACATACATTACAAACGTGTAATTGTACCCGCTTTCACCACTTCCTCTGACAGTACACCCACCAGCCTCTGTATTAAAAAGTTTCCCCTCAGGTCCCTTCTAAGTCTTTGCCCTGTCACCTTCACCCTATGCAGTCTAGTTCTGGACACCCCTACACTGGGAAAAAGATCTTGCCTATTCAGACTGCCCATGCCCCTCAGGAGTTTTTAAACCTCTGTCATGTCACCATTCAGCCTCTGACAGGCCAGGGGAAAAAGCCTCATCCTGTTCATCATCTCCCTGTAGCTCAAACCCTCAGGTTCCAGGAAATCCTTGTAAAAATTTTCTGAAGCCTTTCAAGCTTAATAACATCCATCCTTTAGCAGAGTCAACTGACATGTACGCAGTATTCTTAAAGTGGCCTCACCTACGTCCTGTACAAGCGCAGCAGGCTATCCCAACTCCTGCACTCAATGTTCTGACCGATTAAGGCAAGCATGCCAACTACGTTCCTCAGCACTCTACCGACCTCAACTCCACTTTCAAGGAACTATGAATCTTCACCCGTACGTCTCTTTGATCAGCAACATTCCCCAGGGCATTACCCTACTTTAACTTACCAAAATGCAAAACCTCACAAATATCTAAAGTAAACTCCATCTGCCAGTCCTTGGCTCATTGATGTTCAAGGATCCCGTTATATTTTGAGATAATCTTCTTCACTGTCCACTGCACCACTTTGGTGATGTTATCTGTAAACTTTCTAACCATGCCTCTGCTAAGTTTTTTTATATCCGTGGTGAAAAGCAGTGAGCTCAGCACTGATTCTTTGAGCACACCGCTGGCCACAGGTCTTCAGTCTGGAAAATAATCCACTACCTTCAATCCAATTTTGTATCCAATTGGCTAGTTTTTCTTAGATTACATATAATCTAATCTTAGTAATCTGTCGACAATGAGGTACCGTATTAAATGCCTTGCTGAAGTCTGTGTAAACAATGTACACCACAGTGTCTTCTTCAATCTTCTTTGACACCTCTGCATAATACTCAATCACATTAATTAAACATGATTTCCATCACACAAATCCATATTGACTACCCCTAATCAGTCGTTGTCTTTCTAAATAGATGTAAATCCTATCCCTCAGAATCCCCTCCAACGAACTCCTCGACACTGACGTTGGCTGATTGAGTCGATAATTCCCTGTGTTTCTTTTTTTGGATTATTGCTCCCTTTTCTAGCCCCACTCCTCCTCTGGTCACAAAAAATGATTATAACTAGGTTGGTGATATGGCCAATGATATAGTTCTCAGAGTGTGTCAGGGTCAGTGTTAGGAACAAGTTAGGCAGATTTATTTAGGGGAGAAAGTGAGGACTGCAGATGCTGGAGATCAGAGCTGAAAATGTGTTGCTGTAAAAATGCAGCAGGTCAGGCAGCATCCAAGGAGCAGGAGAATCGATGTTTCGAGAAGGGCTCATGCCCGAACCGTCGATGCTCCTGCTCTTTGGATGCTGCCTGACCTGCTGCGCTTTTCCAGCAACACATTTTCAGGCAGATTTATTTGATCTACTAAAAAAACTATGACAAAAACAAAGTTGCTCAAACTATGATGGAAAAAGGAATGACGAGAAGCTATTGCAAATATGTACATTGATATTTCTCTTTGAAAAATGCTGAGAATCACACACGCACACACAGACACACACACAAAGACAAACACGCATGTATTGTCGAGAACAAACTGAAAAGAAAAATATCTGCAAAGTTAACATGAAAGAACATTGTCCAAATATGATGTCAACTCATGACCAAAGGGAAAATGAGAGTTTGACCCAAATGCTGTTTTATTTGTAGTCATCAAGTCTTACAGCATGGAGAGAGGCAGAGAGGCTTTTTTGTCCAAACTCGTCCATTCTGACCCAAACATCCAACCACATTAACCTCATTTCCCAGCAATTGGCCCATCGCATTCTCCTTCTTTCCTGTCCATGTACTTGCCCAAATGCCGTTTAAATATCGTTAATATAAATGCTTCAACCACTTCCGTTGGCAGCTCATTCCTTTTGTTTACCACTCTCTGTGTGAAACAGTTCCCACCAGTTTCCCCTTTATTCTATCCCCTCTCACCTGAAACTGATGCCCTCTCCTCCTCGATTCCCCAACTCTAGGAATCAAAAGGCTGGATCCATTCACCCTATCCATGTAAACTTCTATAAGATCCCTCTCAGTCTTCTATTCTCGAAATAAAAAGGCCTCACTTGTCCAACCTCTCCCTATAATTCATACTGTTGAGTTCTGGTAACATTTTTGTAAATTCCGTCTGCACACATTCCAAATTAAAAACATCCTTCTCATCGCAATGTGACTAAAACTGAACACAGCACTACAAGTGCAGCCTCACCAACATCCTGAATAACTTCAACCTTACTTCCCAACTGCTCTCCTCCATGTCCTGACCGATGCTTGCTAGTGTGGCAAAACCTTCTTCATTACCATGTCTAAATATAACCCCACTTTCATAGAACGGTGGACCTAAACTCCATGGTCCCTCTGCTCAACTACACTCCTTAAGGTCCTACCAATCACCACGAAACTCCTACCTTGATCTAACGTTGCCAAAATATTACTTGGCCCACTTCTCCAGTTTGATCAAGGCCCTGCTGCAATTTCTGATATACTTCCTCACTGTCCGCGATATCACCTCTTTTAGTGTCATCTTAAAGTTTCCTAATCATGCCTTGTACATTCGCAAGAACATCATTGTTACAGATAACAAACAACAATGGGCCCAGCACTGACCCCTGAGGCACTTCATGTGTCACAGGCCTCCAATCCAAGAGCATCCTTTCACTAGTATCCATTGCTTACTACCATGAAGCCAATTGTGTGTCCAATTTGCCAGCTCCCTCTGGATTCCATGCGACTCTAACCTTCCAGACCAGCCTCTTAATAGTAACCTTGTCAAAGGCCTTACTGAAAACTCTACAGACTACGTCTACCGCCCTACCCTCATCAACATTCCTGGTCATTTCATCAATGAACTCAAACTAATTTGAAAGACATGATCTCCCACTCACAAAGCCATGCAATATTTCCAGACTAAAAAGAGCTATTAATAATAATTATTAAAATTAATAATAACAAACTAATAAACAATAATAAGATGACATTTTCAATGGATAATAAACTATCCATGGTATGTGATATTGGAACGTGCATCATGGTTGAAGGGCAGAATAGATTTTGTCCCTGTGTCATTGAACTGTATTGAAAAAAGCAAGGGTGGCATGGTGGTTCAGTGGCGAGTACTGCTGCCTCATAGTGCCATGGATCCGGGTTTGGTTCCAGCTTCGGGTGACTCTCTGTGTGGAGTTTGCACATTCTCACTGTGTTTGTGTGTTTCCTCTGGATGCTCCATTTTCCTTCCACAATCCAAAGATGGAAAGCACAGGTGAATTGGCCATGCTAAGTTACCCATAGTGTTATGTGCATTCGTCAGTGGTAAATATAGGTGTGGTCTTGTTGGGCCAAATATCCTGTTTCCATAATGTAGGGAATCTGTCAAAAATACTATGTCTAAACAAACCTTATATTTCCAAATGCATGTATATCTCATCCCTCAGAGACTTCTCAAGTTACCTAGCTACCACAGATGTTAGGTTTCCTAGTCTTTAGATTCCAGATTTTTCTTTGCTACCCTTCTTGAATAATGGCACAACATTTGCTAATCTCCAATGTTCTGGAACCTAAACTGTAGCTAACGATGATACAAAAATATCAACCAGGGTCCCTGTAGTTTCTTCTGTAGCCTCTGGTAGTGTTCTTGGATGCATCTGTTTATGACCAAGAGATTTATCAACCTTCATACATTCTAATGCATCCAACACGTCTTCTCCTGTGATATTGACTCATCCCAAGATAAAACTATGACCTTTGGTCACCTCCCAAATCTTCATGTATTTCTCCATGGTTAAGGTAGAAGAGAAATATTCATTGAGAATCTCACACATATCCTATGGTTCTAGACATGCATGTCCACTTTGGACCTTGTGGTGTCATATTCCCATTTAGCTATTCCTCTTACTTTAATATCCGGAAAGAACCTTTTTGGATTCACCATAATCTTCTCAGCCAAAGCTATCTTGTGCCCCCTTTTGGCCTTCCTGATTTCCTTCTTCAGTAAATTACTGTATCCCCTGTATACCTCCAGGGATTCCCTCGATCCCAGTTGCCTTGACCTGAGCCACGCCTCCTTTTTGCTGGTCAAAGCCTCAATATCTCCTGACATCCATGCTTCCCTCTTCCTGCGAACCTTGCCCTTTACCCTCACAGGAACATATAGACCTTGAACTCTAGACGTTTCACTTTTGAAGGCCTCCCACTTGCAGGAGGTCCCTTCGCCTGTAAACAAACTCCTCCAAACAATCCCTACAAGCTCCTGTCTAATTCCATCAAAATTAGCCTTGTCTCAATTTAGTACTTGAACACGTGAACCTGTTTTGTACTTTTTCATAACTATTTTAAAATTACTATAACAATGGTCACTAATCCCAGAGTGCTCCCCCATTGTCACTACAGTCACCTGTCCTGCCTTAGTTCTGAGAGTAGGTCACGTTTTGACATTTCCCCAGTTGCACCCTCTACACACTGCTTGAGGAAACTTTTCTGAACACATTTAATAGATGCACCCCGTCTCAGTCCTTAATTCTATGTCATTTCCAGACTATGTTTGGAAAATTAAAATCTCCTACTAATGCAATCCCATTGGCCCTGCAAGTCTCCCCAATTGCTCTACATATTTTTGTTCCGCTAATTAATCGTTTCCTATTTGGGGACTTATGGAACAACACAAATAATATCACCATTCCCTTCTTATTTCTAAGCTCCTTCACAAATCCACACTGGATGTTCCTTCAGTTATTTTATCTCTGATTACTGCTGTGATACTCGCCTTAATCAAAAATGAAACTCCCCTTCCCCTCCTTCCTACATCTCTGAGCCGCATAAAGCAACTTTACCCTGGTACATTAGGCTGCCAATCTTGTCCCTCCCTTAGCCATGTTTCTGTAAAGGCTATAATATCCCAGTTCCACGTACATATCCACGCCCTGGGTTCATCGGTCTTATCTGTCAGCCATGTCGCATTGAAACAATTGCAATTTAATCCAACAGGCATTTCTTGCTACTGTCGTGTTCCAGCCTGACCTGTCTCATCACTTTACTGTTTCTGATTACTGTAGCTCCTTCCAGCCTCGCACTTGCCTCCCTGCTGTTCAGGATCCCAGCCCTCACTCACCCCAGCCAAACGAGTTGAAATCCGGCCTTGCAGCACTAGCAAACCTGCTGGCCATGATTTTGGTCCCCTCCCAGTTCAAGTACAAGCCGCCCTTCCTGAACAGGTCACCTCTGCCCCAAAAAAGATCCCAGTGACCCAAATATCTCTGCCCTCTGCACCAATTCTGTCGTCACACATTCATCTGCCATATCCTCCGGTTCTTACCCTCACTAGCACAGAGCCCTGAAAGTAAACCAGATATTACCCACTGTCGTGGTCCAGTCTTCTACCCTTTTTCCTAGCTCTATATAATCACTCTGCAGGATCTCATCACTATTTCTACACATGTCATTTCTACTAATGTGCACAAAGACGTCTGGCTGCTCCCCGAACCGGTGAGAACGTTCTGCAGCCGCCCCGAGACATCCTGAACCCTGACACGTATACACCATCCTGGATTCCTATTTGCAGCCTCAGAATCTCTTGCCTGTTCCCCACACTATGGAGTCTGAATAATTCCTTCTGAGGTTATTCTGCTCGTACAACCTTCTGACAATGGGATTTGGTTGAATTGCATTGCTTCAAGGAATTGGGAAATGCTAATGAATCCTCGTCAGGAATTCTCTATGAGTGGGAAAGACGACTAGGCTTTCAATTTCATTCTAACACATTGCTGAGTTGAGCGACAGGAAACAGAAAGAGAGCAATAGACTGTTCCTTCACAGATAGACTACATTTTTCCATCTGTAAGTTAAATTAGTAACATTATCAGACCCCAAACTGGGCTGTGTGAGCTTTCCTTGAACATTGTCCGAACTATATGATTCCATCACATTCTCGATTCCAGCATTATTGCTGCTGTCGTACACAGAATCAATTCATTAACATTAAGTGACCCTACTTGTTTTGAATATGTGCTAGTATGTGCCTGCATAATGTAAAAATCAGCGTTTCGTTTCTTCATAATATCTGTGCTAAAATGAGAATGTTAAACAATGCTTAAACAAATACAGAAATTGCTGGAAAAGCTCGGCCTGTCTGACATCGTATATGAAGAGAAATCAGAGTTCAATTTGTCGGTCCAATGACCTTTCCTTTGAACATGTCGAATTCTTAAGTTACTTCCCCAGTGTTATTCTCCCACACAAGAAGAAATAACCATCCTTAATCACCAAATACACTCTTCTCAAAAACTTATATGGTCAATAAAACATCTCTCATTCGCAAGCTGAACTGTTAATTCTTCATAACGGAATGCCTTCATCCCAAGAACGAGTAAAGGGCAACATCTTTAAAACGTTTCTAAACCTTTTATTTTTCAGTTTAGGCAATCATAACTACATATAGTGCATCAGATGTGATCTTAGCAATGCCCTGCACTAATGTAAAAAAAACATGGCTTAGATCATACCTAACACTCTGGCACGAAACAGAATCATTCCATTTCCCTTCCAAATCACTTGCAACATCTTCAGGGTAATTTGATGTGATTCATGTACGAAGAACACAAATCCCTCTGTAACACTGAGTTCTGCATTCTCCCTGCATTTAAATAATTTTCTGCTGTTTGGTCTTTTCCACGAAACAAAAAGTTCCCATCGCCTACATTGCACTGTTTTGTTTTTGCTGAAGGTTTGCTCACAGCTGTCTTCTGACTGTATGCCATTGCAGATGCGCTGGATTCCCCCTCTCTGTATCCCATTGCAGACGCGCTGCCGTCCCCCTGTCTGTATCCCATTGTAGACTCTCTGCCGCCCACTGTCTGTATCCCATTGCAGATGCTCTGCCCTCCCCGTCTGTATCCCATTGCAGACTCTCTGCCCTCCCCCTGTCTGTGTCCCATCGCAGACGCTCTGCCCCTCGCCTGTCTGTACCTCATTGCAGACGGTCTACTAACCCCTGTCTGTATCCCATTGCAGACACTCTGCCATCCCCTGTCTGTCTCTCATTGCAGACGCTATGCCCTCCAATGCCTGTATCCCATTGCAGACCATCTGCCCTCCCCTGTCTGTCTCCCATTGTAGACGCTATGCCCTCCAACATCTATATCCAATTGCAGACGCTCTGCCCTCCTCGGCTGTGTTGACAGGAAACAATGAGTAGGAACAAATGGATGTTTTTCAGTATGGAAGGCTCATGAGGCATCTCAATGATTGGTGCTGAGTCGCCAGATATTCACAATACATCTCAAACATCTCGTTGAGGGAATCAAATGCAAAGTTTCCAATTCTGCTGACGGAACTAGGATGTTGGAAAGTGAGGAGGATGTGAAAAAACTTTAAGGTGATTGAAACAAATGGAGTGAATGAGTAAACATGTGACAGATGAAGAGCAGTGTGGATAGGTGTGATGTTGTCTTCTTTGTTGGGAAACACTAAAATGCCAGCCAACTATTTGAAAAGGGAGTGGTTGAGAACTGCAGTTTTCTTTTGTTATTGTTTGGACAAACCTCTGAGTTCCTTGCAGGGCAGAGAGGTCTGAAGACAGAGCGAACACTGGGAATACATTGGCACACAGACCAGTTTACGCAGACCCACCGAGTGGGGAGCTGTAACATTGAAAAGGATCTGGGGAATCCCTGTACACCAGTCACTGAAAGCAATATTGCAGGAGCAGAAAGCAGTCAGGAACATAAATGGGGTGTTGACCCTCATTTCAGGGGGACTTGAGTCCAGGAGTAAGGGTGTCTCAGTACAGCTGTTCAGGATTTTGGTGAGACTTTTACTCGAACATTGTGCAGTACTGTGTGCAGTTTTGGTCTCCGTACCTAATAAAGTACAAACCTTAAATTGAGGGAGTGCAGCGAAGGATGACCAGACTGATCTCTGGGTTGACAGACTTTTTGTGGGAGCAGAGCTTGGGGCGACTGAGCCAGTATTCCATGGAGTTTAGGAAAATGAGTGGAGATCGCACAGGAATATATAAAACTCTGACAGGGTTAGATAGATTGGACACAGTGATGATAATACACCTGGCTGGGACGTCTAAAACAAGGGGCCACAGTATTAGGTGCAGACAGGTCATATTGCATTTTTATAAGAATAATTGTCTGCACTCAGAGACTGGTGAACTTCGGAATTTTCTCTCACATTAGGCTGTGGAAGATAAGGCACTAAAGACTAATAAGGATGTCCAAACACCGAAAGGATGGGAGACAGAGTAGGAGTACGGTGTAGAAATAAAGGGTCAGCCATCATTATATTGAATTGGATAGCAAACTCGACAGACCAAAGGGACTACCGCAGTTCCTATTTTATAGCTTCACAAGGTTAATCACATTATGGAATGTGTACAGTGTGTGGGGAAAGTGCATTGAGGAGATGTTCAGACATTAACTAAAATGGGGCAGGCTCAATGTGCTGTATGGCCTATTCCATTCCCGATGTTTCTGTGCTGTCTGTGGGAACGCTCTGTAAATGTTGTCACAAGTTCGCCGATGTTAGGAAGGGGGTCTCTGCAGGGTCAACAGGACTGTGCTTCCCGTTCCCTTATCCATATTGAGACTGGGGCTGGGTGTTCTGTCCGGTTTTATACTTTAAGACCTCGGAGAGGTTTGATACAATAGAGTGTCTTGCTTGGCCTTTTCAGAGACCATTGTAGATTTGATCACATCTTTCTGTGTCCGGTGTCACGTTTAGGCAGACCAGGAAACACAGGAGATTCACTTCCTGAAAGTACATTGGAAAAGCAAATTGTTGTTTACAAACTACATTGACTTCAAGGTCACTGTTACTGACACCAGGTTTGAGATCTCGATATTTTATTAATTGTTTTTAACTTCCACCAGCTGCCAGAGCATTAGCCTGGTCTGGATTATTAATCCAGTGACATTTCCACAGCAGCATCATCTCCACATGGGAACCTATTGGAAACCACACTGTGCAAGTTATGTCTGTGCCGCTTGACAGCTCTGTCAAAAAGAACTCCCAATTTGTCTATCGTGATGAGACTGAGGGGGTTGTAATTGGTCAGATTATAATTATTCCCCTCTTATAAAATGGACATAGCTGAGTCATTTACCACATTGCCAGGGTGGTGTCAGAGTTAGAGTTAGAAGAAAACAGCTTCCCCAGGGACACGGCTTGTTGTGCAGCACAAGCCTTCAGTCCTAATGCAGGAATGGGGTCAGAGCCCATTGCCTTTGTCGTATCTGCTGTGTTCAGCTGTTTCTTCATGTCACGTGCAGCGAATCAAATTAGTTGAAGACTGGCATTTGTGATTCTGTGGGCATCATGATGACGGTGAGTTGAATCATCCACTCAACACCGCTGGCTAGGATAGTACAGATACTATTTCCTTGTTTTTTACACTGATGTGCAGAGCTGATGCATTGATAGAATGGGAATAATTGTGGAGCCCACTCCACCAGTTAGTTGCTTCATCGTCTATCACGATTTTTGGCCGGATGTGGCAGGCTGCAGAGGTTTCATCTGGATGCATTGACTTGTCACAATTTTTCTCTCTCTCGATCATATGATTTGGTTTCATTTGGGTTTGATAGGACTCATTGTCGCATGTATCTAAGTAGAGTGACACTCTTTGTTTATATACAGTTCTGGCAGATCATAGTGAGAGTTGGAGCTGCCTTTTTTAGGGACATGGAGTGGCGGAAATTTGAACGTCTACTTCAGCAGTCTGTTTTTGAAGAGCCACAAAATAGCCAGAAATTAAATTAATTGCTTCAGCTTTAGTGAAAAAAGTACCTTTGAGAAGGAAATAATTCCAAGGCAAAAGAAAGGATAATCTGATTCGCAAGATTCTGAAACATGTCAACCTAGTGATAAAGAAAGTTCTTGTATTGAAAAAATGATGATTTGTAACAGAACACAGATGAAATAATGAAATTATAGCATAAAAACTTTGAAGAATCACGAGAAAAGGTAACTTATTCTGATTTCAGTCAGGATTCTTTTCATCCACAAAACCAGCTACTCAGGTTAACTTTCAGAAGGGAGCTGCGCCTTTGAAACTATTTAAAATAGTAATAAGTTCGAGTTAAATATTTGGTAAATAATCATGGACACAGATTTCAACGTAATTATAAAACCTTAAAGGGATGCCTGGCATGTCTTGTCTAATTCACGAGGAAAAAGATTAACAGTAGAAATAATAATAATATTACGATTTTCGTATCAGAATCAACTTTTTAATGTAAAACGTGATAACGGAATTTGTTGGCCTATATACATACGGTGTCAGGAAACCACTCTGCACACATTGGACAAAAACTGACCTGTACAAAGTAATTGAACTGTGGCGTTTCCAGTCAATATATGGAAAGATAAATTCTTCCATAACAACTAATCTGTTACTTTCGCTCCTATCCAGTATCATCTTTGTAATCCTTTTCTCTACATCTCTGGAACTTTTCAGACGGCAATAGAGACCTGTCAACAGGGTGACCTCTCCGTTTTTGTTTCTAACCTATTCCCATGCTACCTCAGTACACGAGTCCTTATCAAGCATCTTTTCTACCAACGTAATGGTGTCTTTGATTTTCAATGCCACCCCACCCTCGCCCACCCCAAACCCCACCCCTGCCCCACTTTTAGTACCTTCCTTGTTCTGAATGAAGCATCTAAACCCCGGACCCTCCAACGATCATTCCTGTCCCTGCCCTATCCATTTCTCCAAAATGACCACAAATCAAGCTGTTCAACTGAACAATTTGGAAACAGGGTGTGATTGGAGGGATGTTAAACGCGGGTGAGTAGGATAGATCAGAAGACAGCATGAGGGGAGATAAACAGGAACAAACAGAAAATGGAAGTTTTATTTAGAAATTCTCACGGACTGCAAGGCCTTTATCTATTGCTATACGGTTTAAGCACTGCGCGGATACTGGCTGTGGTCCCAGATCATTTATCGCCAACAATATCACAGAGCTGAGTTGCTGACAGTTAAACAGAGTCCAAAAGGCCAAGTGTTTTTTTTTCTACAGTGACAAGGTGATTTAATTTAAATAGACTGGGTGAACAACAGCAGGAATTCAGAATCCCCTCAATACTGAGATAATGCGCCAGACAATTTCAATGAGGTGGATCACTGACAGAGGGGAAATCAGCATCTCAGCTGTGGGCCAAATAATGATTGATATAGACTGCACAGCACTTCCGTGATTTTGTAATACACATTTCAATTTATATAGCTCAATATCATGAGTGTATTTTTTTTTGTACTTCCCATACTTTAGTACGGACAGAAAATAATTTTGTCCTCGTATTTTGTGTCCAATAAACAAACTGTACTCCTCATTCCTCACTTTAGATGTATCCTTGAATCTTTTCTTCAAATGAGCTATAAAGAGTAATATTCCAACACTGATGACTGAGGAATATTATTGCCCCTCCCTCCTGTCTGAACTGCCATGTCCCCCAATTCTCTGTTTTCTGTCTTCTCCACAATGCTATAGCCACACTCTTATTGACATTTCATCGCAGTTCACTAACATCGATCACATCAATAGCACAGGCCTCATCTGACTCTCTCTGAACCTGGAATAACAATCTGAATTGCATTTGTCACGTTTAATTCACGTTAACATAACCATGCCATTTGTCTGTTACAACCCCACGTTTCTCAGACACACATTCCCCTCAGATCATAAAATATAAAAATTGTCTCAATGTTTAATTGAAATTATGATGTTTGATCAATAGCTCCAGAATGTATAATCAGAGATGCATGTTTACGTTCTGATGAACTTATAGCATTACTCCTGCATCCAAGACAGATTGAATGATTACACGCAATTGATCTACCAGCCTCAAGATTTGTTCCATCAGTCACCCTCACATAGCCCATCCAGAAAATGACAGATTGAATCATTGTTTTGAATTTGAATAAAACAATATTGAATTGAAAGGCATTGGCTGGAGCGATTTGTTCAGTGACTGTGATTGATGTCAGTCTCCGTGGATCCGAGATGTGTCACTGGAAGGTTTGCCTCTTCTATTAATTAAGGACTCGGTTCAATGTTTTATCCCAGTATGGGCGGGAGCATCATCGACTGGACTAACAGGGATCAGTAGCTCAAGAGACGGAGGAGGAGAGATCAGAATCTGAGAACATTAGACTGGGACGTTCAATTAATAGATCAGAATGTGAGAACCTTCGACTGGAATATTGCAACAGACAGGAGTTTATCCTCGGGTCTTTCCTACCTTTCTCGGCCTTGGATATCATTAGCATCACGGATCGAAAATATCCTTTGGATTATTCAAGGTGGTTACTATCCCATCCTCGCTATAGTTGGTGTTCCTGGTAAGTCATTCCATCTGACAATTAAACTGAGTTGAACTGAATTGCTGTTCATATTCAAATTTTAAAATTTGGAAGTCATAATTTTCAGATCCAATCAAAAAAATTATTCCTTACTGATTAAATCTAGCAAGTTACTATCCACAACTTACTCAACAATACGCGAGGAGAAACCAGACTGTTCTGAAACTCCATTATCTTTTTTCTCCATTCATATTCACATTTCTACATATTCTCCCCACTCACCAATCCTACCCAGGACCACTATCAGGATATTTCAGTCACATTCTCAGCCTCAATGAAACTGCTGAATAATCCATCATTTGTGCCTTTAGTAAATCCAGATTTAACCGTTTCGAGTCCCTTCTAACTATGCTTACGTCACAACATATTTGCACTTGAGATGGGTAATTTGTCCTCTCCACAGAATCTGTCA
Organism: Hemiscyllium ocellatum; assembly: GCF_020745735.1. Taxonomy (NCBI): domain Eukaryota; kingdom Metazoa; phylum Chordata; class Chondrichthyes; order Orectolobiformes; family Hemiscylliidae; genus Hemiscyllium; species Hemiscyllium ocellatum. The sequence goes on from NW_026867618.1 coordinate 78,719, forward strand.
GATGGGCAGACAGTGCATGGTGGTCAAGTCATTGACTCATCATCAAGCGGCACACAATAATTATCTTTTTGTGTCTCATGAAGGAAGTTGATGGAATGCAAATGAAATCATCACTATTTGTTTTAAACAGAAGTCTATCTGTTTGCCTCATGTCCTGTAGAGAAGGCAATGGGTTATCCTTCCATGGTCAGGTCTCTGTGTGACTGCAAACCCACATCAATGTGGTTTACTCTTTATTATCCTGTGTAACAGCTGAATCAGCCACTCAGTTCAAGATCAGCATAACATGTTGGCCTGACCAGGGCTGCACACATCCCACGAGAGCAGAACAACAGGAAAGATAGCTCCCTTCCTCTGCCTGATTTCCATGTTCCTGCAAGTAATTTCCATTCAAGTAGGTGACCATTCCCTGGTTCAAGTGAATTCTTTCTGATTGAGTCTCCCTCTGAACGTGATATACATCTCCATCGGCACCTCTGGTGATGACTGACGCAAAGATGTAAGAAACTTCAAAATGCCATATCATTCGCAGTGTAGTGAGAAGGAATGGCTTTTTATACCACAGGAAAGAAGCTGAGACAGCTAAGTGAGGGAACAGGATTAGTGTGATCCACCCTAGAGTGTTGTTGAGATAGTATTTATGGTATTGTGCACAGACTTTCTCTCCTTTATAAGGAATAATCCTCTTGGCAGAAAGAGTGTAATGGAGATTCACTAGACTCATTGTTGGGATGATTGTACCATCGGGAGTGAGTGAGGGTTAATCTGTAGCACTTTGAAGGAATAAGAGGTGATTGCATTGAACCTTAAGTGGATGGACAGTCACTCATTATATTCCAAACAGAACTAAACGGTGACAAGTTCCATGTTTTCTTTACTTAGTTTACATGATTCTCGATGGCTTAAAAGACTCCGAGAACGTCCCTCTCACTCCACTCCACTCCCCATTTCGATTGAGAGAGAGAGAGGGCCAGTCTTTAACTAAACTCTTCCAACATTAATACAGTGTATTTGGTGTGTGATCATACATAGAACTTCACGTTATCGACCATCCCGACAGGAGCCACAATACCTTCACTCTAAAACAGTTAACTATCCCCACCAGCTTCTGACCCCCACGGAGAACATGGGTCTGTCTTCCTGGAGATGGAAGATGCCTCCTTGAGGCTTGGCACAAAACATTTGGCTTCCTTCCTCACTGCCGGCAAAACAGGTTACAGTATAATGTGTCCCAAAGGCAATGGAGCCACGAGGAACATTGTGAACAGTATATGAGTGCAGTCTCTGCTCCATTGCTTTTTCCAGGATGGAGCATCAGTGACAACCTCCTATTCCTATGTAAGTGTCTCGAGGGGTGAATGGTCTCCTCCTGGTTCTATAGAACAGGTTTAGGGGTCTTACTGAACTCGTTCTGTTCCTGCTTAACAGCTCAATGTACTGATCAGACACCTCCTCTTCCGGTGGAACAGGCAGGAGGATTGAATGGGCTGTCCCTCTTGTTCAGTCATTTCGATGGACTGAATGGCCTCCACATATCCGTGTGTAACCAGCTTGAGATGCTGAATGAGCTCCTCTTTTAACTATGGAAATGTGCAGTGTCTGGCCGCGCTGTTACATGAATGTTACCGACACTTTAACAGCACTAACCTGAATGTTGTTTGGGTCTTGCTGAATATAGACACAGACCGGTTCAGGAGCTGTGGGGGGACAAATTGTTCTGAATATTGTGTGATCTTCAGTGATCACCCTGCCTCTGATCTTGAGATAGATGGGGAGCACCGGGAATGGGGGCATACAGGCGTTGACGAAGGAGCTGAAGATGTTTGTGCTGAGCAAGTTAATTTGAGGATCTCCTGAAGAGATGTCCCGGGACTGAGAGGATTGTCGGCCACCCACCACAAACATCTTCCTTTGTGCTCTGAAAGACTCCAACCAGTGGGGAAGGTTAGACCTGATTCTCATTAAGCTCAAATAAGTAGGTGGTCCCGATAACATCCTCAGTCAACTACCGCCTTGATCTCAAGGACATTCACTCTTTCCTGAGCCCCTGTGTTCACCTCTTGTTCATATCAATAGGTGATGGTGTATGTGTAGAGAGTGTTTTCCTCTCACAGAGGGTAATCAATGTCAGGAATTATCTGGACTAGAGAGTAAGGGGAACTACATCACTGAAAGTATTTTAAGAGGTGGTACATGAATCTTTGACCTGTCAGAGAGCTCAGGATTGTGAATAACTGGCCATTAAGGAGGAGGTAATGCTAACAGTAGGTCAGTCATGATTGTATACAATGGCTTGACTGGTCGAATTAACTATTCCTGTTCCTTATGTTTTTATTTTCTGTAATTTCAAAGTAAACGGCGGTAATTTTCCTGGATGTACTGTTATTGCATGTTATAATCAGAGAGAGCAAAGAATGTTTGAGTCATCTCTGAGTGAGGCTCTACCATGCACTTTGATCTGATTAAGGTCTCAGCAGCACTTTTCTGTCAATGTATCATTTCCCTACATTCATTTGTCTTTCAAATGTCTTACATAGACAATTTTGAACACATGGAAATATCCAGGCATCACAATCTTCTGTGGAAGGGAATTCACACCTTACCAACCCTTTGAGAATCTCTTGTTTGTGTTCTGACCAATGTTGGAGGGTCACTCATGTCTTTTCCCACTCCTCTATTGGTGAAAGCAAATTTTAACTGTAACCAGTTGAGTGCTGTGTCCAATGATATCGGTATCAGACTGGGTAATTTTCTAGAAAAATCTGGGACACAGTAAGTTGAACTGTGAACAAATGGTAAAATGATAGTGTCCCAAATGTTTTTCTGACTTTGAAGTTATTCTGCTCACACAAATGTCTGGGAATGCGGATTTCTTCCTGGAACAGTTGGATTTGGCTGAATTCCCTTTTCTTCGAGCTGTACAGAGATTCCTATGAATCCTCATGAGGAATCCTCTACGAGTGGTAAAGATGACTCAGGATTTTTCTGCTCTCACACCTTGTTTTCAGGCAGAACACAGTAAAAGAGAGAGAGAGACAGAGAGACCAATTGGCTACTGCTTCTGAAGCAAGTAATATTTTTCTCCGTCTCTGTGTAGAAAAATACAAGAATGTCAACTGAAAACCAAACCGGACCATGTGCAACTCCATGTACATTCTCTGGAATGGATGATAATAGACTGTATGTTGTATGCTGCATCATTGCTGTTGTTGTGCACAGTGCCGTTCATTAGCAAAAGAAAATAATGTGCCCGTTTTATGATTTGATGAGATGTTTATATGCATCTGCGTAATTTTTAAAAAATGAGTTGATATCTTCATAATATTTGTGTTAATACCAATGCATCTCATTCAAAAAAAAATATTATCTAGCTTTAGTCTTCTTAACCAAGAGAAAATATGTATCCAGCTGAACGACTTCTCTGAAAATCGTGGCTCAATAAGATTTCTCATCTAAGATCCAAACAGATAATTCCCGATAACAAAAGGCCTTCATTTCAGGAATGAGTAAAGGGAAGCATCTTTGAACATCTTTGAAAGGAATTGTATCCGGTTTTATTTTTAGTTTAGAGGATCAAAACTGCCCCCAGTGTATCTGATGTGGTCTCAGCAATGCCCTGTACAGATACAGTGAAATATTACTAATTAAACCCAATACCCGTTGCCACAAACAGCAACATTCCACTTACCTTACGAATCGCTTGATGCATCTGCAGACAGACTCCATATGATTCATGTACCAGGAATATGAAAAACATTTGCATCACAGAGTTCTGCAATCTCTCTCCATTTAAATTGTTCCTGACTGCAATAGACAACTCCCATTATATTATTTCTGCTGAGGGTATCCTCACTAACCTTCCCTGTCTGCATCATAATGCAGATTCACTACCTCCATTTGAAGATCTATTGAATGATCATTTTGGTGTACAAGGTAGTTCAGCTTTGATCCATTCAGTCCGTTCATCCAGATATTTGACATAGATTATTGATCATTTATGACCCTACAGTGATCTCTGAGTCAAAACTAGTTACAGTTTTGTTTAAAAAATCACATATCTCTACTACTTCCTGTTAGTGAGAGCATCCCTATTCCTGTGCAGCACTTCAGGCGGGTTGAATAGCCTCGTTCTGGGCTGTGTAATGTACTCAACGAGCTGAATTACTTCATCCTATATTCCTGTGTAATTCTTTGTAGGGATAGAATGGTCTCCTCCCGTCTCATTGTAACGATACAGTCTGGCTGAATGGGGTGGTCGTCTACCCTGTAATCGCGTTGAGAGGTGGACTGAGGGAACAACCCACGGGGTAGGGACAGCAGTATATCTTTTAACGGCGGGGAGCATGGATTGAGGGAACAACACATGGAGTAGGGGCAGTAGTATATTCCTGTAACAGCCGGGAGGGTGGATTGATGGAACAATACATTGGAAAGAGGCAGCAGTTGGCCATTTGGCGATACCATTCATAATGCTCATGGCTGATCCGAGTGTGTCTGACCATCTGTCTCCTGTCTGTTCCCAATAAACATTGACTCTCCTATCCAGCAAAGATCAGTTAAGATCAAACTAAAATACCTTAATTAACCGAGTCTTCACTGCTCCCTGAGGATGAGGACACCACAGACAGCACAACAGTGAAGGGAAAGGGACATCCTTCTTCCACTGTGGGTCACATTTTTTAAAAACTGTGTTAACCTCATGTCAAATCAGTGCCCCATTTCGGATATAGTGGTACAATAACTAGGAATCGACATTAACCATTCTGCCCTCCAATCTTTTCCCACATTACCACTGACTCTTTCCAATCAAATATGATGCTGCTGCTGTCTCAGGAAGAGCATGACACCACATGAGCATTAAAAAAGGAGCAGAATTAGACCTATCGAGTCTGATATACCATTCAGCCATTTCTAATATGTTCCACAACATCAGTCTCCTACCTTCTCCCTAGAATCTTTAATCTCCTTATAAATAAAAAAGTGTTTATTTGTGACTTAATGGCACTACTGTCTATGTCTTAATGTGCATTTATGTGTGTGTGTGTGTCCATGTGCTTGTTATTGTTTTGTATTTGAGTGACTATGTCTGTCTGTCTGTGTATCAGCCTGTGTGTTTCTATCTGTGTTTGTGTCTATTTGTGTGTGACGGTATATGTCTTTGTGTGCTTCTATGTGTGTGCATGCTTATCTCCTTGTATGCATTGTGCATGTTAGTACATTGGGGTATTTACCAATACTTCTGTGTAATTCAATGCCTGCATCTCTGTGCAATGGGATATCTGTTCTTCTGCGAGTGAGAGAGATGAGTTTGGAACTGACAGTAGGTTTGAATTGAGAATTGTTCTTTACTGAATATTGCTCCTTACTCGGTTGGTGGGACGTAGATGTTTCAGAATCTCCACACAAGGTTTCCTGGTCCTCTCCAGCTCTCTCCAGGATCCTCCCCACATATCATGGTAGGGGGATGATGGAACGGATATCCGGCACTCCATCACCCGGCTTGGCCCTTTCTGTCCTATTCCAGGCTGTTTCTCCTGGAATGGGAGAAAGGGAGAGAATGAGTGAGGGTGTGAGTGGATGTCCCTGCTGTTAGTGCTGGGGTAGGTGAGGCTTATGCCCGAAACGTCGACTCTCCTGTTCCTTGGATGCTGCCTGACCTGCTGCGCTTTTCCAGCAACACATTTTCAGCTCTGATCTCCAGCATCTGCAAACCTCACTTTCTCCCAGGTGAGGTGTGACATGGTGAGGTGGCCGGAGGGCGTATGTCCATAGTGTTGTATGAATGTAGTGCTATTAGTGTGCGGGGCTATTGCATCAGGGACAGAGAATGTGGGGGAGGAAGGTGCTGAATTCAACAGCGGGAATGGTCGTGCTTGAGCCTTATTTGGAGATACAGCGTGAGCCTTGGTTGAGGGTAGATGCTGTAACAGATATACAGTGAGTGTGAGGGAACAATGAGAATATACGTGACACTTATCCTGACAGAGCGAAATGGATATTGATGCTTGTCCTGTATTGCTGGACATGTCTTCAGATCATCTCAGCATCGAGGTGAGCCTCCCTGAATGCCTTATCCAAGTCTATCACTAGTAACGACACAGGCCCTGTCCAACATATTCCACAGAATCAGTTTGGGTGGATCTTACAAATAGCAAAGAGAAACAAACTTGTTGTGTTATATATCTGAACCAAAACTGTCGCGCAAATGTTTTGGATCATATGCTCTGGAAATTAGATATGCAACTATATGGAAAGGGAAGCTATGACATACTGATATTATCGCTCGGCTCTTAACCTAGAGACCCATGTAATGTTCTGGGGACATGGATTCAAATCCTGCCATGGCAGATTGTGGAATTTGAATTCAATACGTATCTGGTATCGAGAGTTTATGATGATCAGGAATCCATTGTTGATTGTTGGAAAAACTCATCTAGTTCACTAATGTCCTTTAGTGAAGGAAACTGGCTGTTCTTACCTGGTCTGGCCTGCACGTCACTCCAGGTCCAAGACAACACTGTTAACTCTTAACTGCCGTCTGGCATGGCCAGCAAATGCTGGTTATCCAATGAAGCCCCCATCCTGTGAATGAGTAACAAATACTCGTGGGTTCTGCAGTAATAATGGATGGTGTCAAGTTGCATCGAAACTGAGTTAACTAAGTGACTGCTAATGTTGTGAAAAATAAATTCCATAAGTGTATATCAGGTAGGTTGAAGAGTATGTTGTGAACCAAACTAGAGGTAGATTATTTCGGATTTGGTGCTGTGTGATACTGATCAAGATGATCAGCCATGATCATATTGAATGGTGGTGCAGGCTCGAAGGGCAGAATGGCCTACTCCTGCACCTATTGTTTATTGTGTGGTCGGAAGGACTAATTACTAACCTTGCTCTGAAGCAGCTTTGGAGGAAGAGTGACATTAATATGTTGTATTTTACACGGTGTCTGCATTCAATATGGAATGTTTGAACAATCTGGAACATCATGGAAGCCCAGAGGCTAGAGTGTCAAGTTCGCTCCAGTGAATTGGGGAAGTACAATATAACATTCAGTAGGAGAACAATGGTTGTTAGACTCAGAGATTCTTACAGCACGGAGACAGGCCATTCGGCCCAAACTGGTCCATTCCGAACAAAATATTTCCCTGTATCCTCCTAATCCTTTCCTACCTGTGTGCTTGTCCAAATGTTTTATTAAATTTTGTGGATGTACCCGCCTTAACCACTTCTGCTGGTAGCTCGTCCCATATGCATACCACTCTGTGTGTAAAAGGAATTGCTCCTCAGGTTCCCTTTTACCCTTTCCTCTCTGACCTTAACTTGATGCCCTCTAGTCCGTGGTTGCCCAATCCTGGGGAAAAAAAACTGAGTGCATTCACTCTATCACTGCCTCCCATAATCTATTACACTACTGTCCGATCCCCTTCAGCCTTATACATTCTAAAGTAAAAACTCCAAGCTTGTTCAACCTCTCACTATAACTCAGACCATTGAGTCTTGGCAAAATCCTTGTAAATTTCTTCTGCACTCTTTCCAGTTTAATAACATCCTTCCTCAAGCAAAGTGAACGAAACTGAACATGATATGACAAGTATGGACTCGCCAACATCTTGTATAACTACAACATAACGCCCTAATTTCGATATTCAGTGCTCTAACTGATGAAGGTCAGTGAGTCAAATGCCTTTTTCAGTGCCTTGTCTACCTGGGACTCCACTTACAGAGAACTGTGCACCTGAATTCCAGGGTCACTCTGTTCCACTGCACTCCTTAAGACCCTGCCATTCACCACGAAACTCCTGCCTTGATTTGACTTTCTAAAATGCAAGAACTTACACTTATCTGAATTAAACTCCATTTGCCATTTCTCGGCCCACTTCCTCACCTAATCAATGTACTGCTGTAATTTCTGAAATTTCGGATAAGCTTCCTCACTGTCCACGATTCCACCTATTTTAGTGTCACCTTGAAACTTACAAATCATGCCTGTACATTCTCAGCTAAATCATAGGTATATGTGTGTGTGTGTGTGTGTGTGTGTGTGTGTGTGTATATATATATATATATATATATATATATACACACACACATATAGTCCCAGCACCGACCCCTGAGGCATTCCATTCATCACAGGCCTCCAGTCCGACAAGCATCCTTCCACGATTACCCTCTTCTTCCTATCATCAAGCCAATTTTTAACCTAATTTGCCAGCTCCTCCTCAATTCCATGTGATCTAACCTTCCAGAGCAGCGTACCATGTAGAACCTCATTGAAGGCCTTACTGAAATCCATATAGACTAAATATACAACAATGCCCTTGTCAAAGTTACTGGTCACATTATCAAAGCAGTCTAACAAACTTGTGAGCCATAATCCCCCATTCAGAAGGCCATGTCTTTCCAAATGCATGTATATCGTCTCCCTAAGAATCTTCTCAAGTAACATACCTGCTGCAGATTTTAGGTTTACTGGGCTATAGTTCCCCCTTTTTTCTTAGTAGCCCTTTTTGAGTAAGGGCACAGCATTCCCTACCCTCCAGTCCTCCAGGACCTCACCCGTTGGCCGCCGATGATGCAAGAGCACCAACCAGGGCCCCCGCTATTTCTTTCCTGCCCTCCTGCAGTGTTCCTGAATATATATGGTCAGGCCCAGGAGATTTATAGAAATACTACAATGTCTGAAAAATATATTTAATTATTTCGGGTAGAACACCCAAGAGTGAGAAAGTGAGTTAACAATGATTAGCATAATAAATTAAAGATTATATTAATCACAGGAAGTGACTTCAGAAGAATTCCAGACATTGTGGAATGCTGAAAATTCTCAGAAATTTACGATCCAGAAAAGAGGGCCATGAATCAGGTAAGGAAATCAAAAAGCGAACACACATGCAAACAAACAGGAACACAAAGGTTGCATATATCTATTATCTATATTTCAAAGGAAAGAGAAAAGCATAGTCAAATGTGGAAATCTGCAATCAGGAGAGACGAGCTTATTATGGATAACAGGGAAATGGCCAAGGAAATAACGAGTTACCTTGCATCTGTCTTCATGGAGGAAGATCCAGGAAATCACCCAGAAACACGACGTCATCAAAGAGGACTTGTGGACTGAAAGACATAAAGTCAATTTATATCAGTAACAAGGCTTTACTTGAACATGCAGCTGGATTGAGCATTACTAACCTTCACAAACCAGATGTACTTCATACCAAAACCTTCAGAAATAAACCACTAATAGAAGTATTAGTTGCACTGTCGATGACTGTGTTCTATTACGAAGTGCATTCTGCATAGTCTGGATCCATGCACTATAGATGAACGGTAGTGATCCAAGCATCTACAAAGGGAAGAAGAGATAGTGTGGAGAACTGCAGATAAACTAACTTGACACTTGTGGGGAAACTGTTGGAATCTATTATATAGGATGTGATATTCGTTATTTAGAAATTAACAGCAACATTGGAGAGAATCAGTATGCATTTCTGAAAGGGCAATCATGCTTGACAAGCTTTGGAATTGTTTGAAGTTGATTCTTACAGAATAGATAATGGGGAACCAGTAGGATTTACATATTTTAGATTATGAGAAGGGTTTCTATAAGAACTCACACAGTGAGTTTGTAAATGTGAAGGGTATTTGGAGGAATATATGCAAGTGATAAGTTAAAGTTTCGATTGCCTTGCTTTGAGGGAGTCAGAATATAGATGTAAAGACATGTTGAAGCAGTTTAGAACATAGAACATAGAACATAGAACATAGAAGGATACAGCGCAGTACAGGCCCTTCGGCCCTCGATGTTGCGCCGACCGAATCCTACCTAACCTATACTAGCCCAATAACTTCCAAATGCCTATCCAATGCCCGCTTAAATGACCATAAAGAAGGAGAGTTCACCACTGATACGGGCAGGGCATTCCATGAACAAACACGAGTTTAGCAGCGTGTTGTTGAGTACTGTACCTGGAATATTGAGTAAAGTTTTGGTGACCAAATCTAAGAAAGAATATATTGACGACAGAGGAAGTTCAATTCTCCAGATTAATCCCTCAGTTGGCGAGATTGCCTGATGAGGAAACTCGGCCTGTGTTCTCTAGAGTTTCAAAGAATGAGAGATAGGTCCCTGTGAAATATATAAAGTCACAAAATATATGACAAGTTGGAAATTAACAGGATGTTTCTCCGGCTGTCTAATCCACATTCAAGGGAAATAATGGCAGGATAAAGAGCAGACCATTTAAGGTTGCAATAAGGAGGAAATTCTGCACGTGTAGGGGACTCACTCACACGGGGCATGGAAACCTGCTGGCAGAGCAAGTTAGGGAGAATTTCCAGATATTGCACAAATGTGTCCAGGAATCAGAATAACCAGGGAACAGGTCGGACTCATTAGTGACTTGCCAAAGTGCATCCAAATGATGTTTAGTGGTAAGACACAAAAGGTGGTGGTAGACGCCTGCTTGTGTGACTGGAGACCAGTGTCTCATGTATACCACAGGGTTCAGTGATGTGTCCCTCATTGTTTGTGATTCAGAGGTGCTGGTGCTGAACTAGGTGGACAATGCTAAAAATCGCATAACACCAGATTATAGTCCAACAAGTTTATTCAGCGGCACGAGCTTTCGAAGCGCTGCTTCTTCATCAAAGCACACAATCGTCTGATGAAGAAGTAGCGATTCGAAAGCTAGTACCTCCGAACAAACCTGTTGGACTCTAACCTGATGTTGTGCGATTTTCAACTTTAATATTTGTAGTACTCAAAAAATAATGTAGCTATGAATATGGACGAGGGGTGAGGAGTGTGATAAGTTAGTTTGGGTTTGATACGCAGATTGGCTGGTCGGTTGACAGTGGGGAGGAAGCCCTTAAGTTACGGGAAGATACAGATGGAATGGTCAGCTGGGAAGGTCAATGGCAGGTGGAATGTATCCCTGATAAATATGAGGTGATGCTCTTTGGAAGAAGGAACCAGACAGGGGAGGACACAATGAATGGCAGCACACTAGGAAGGTCAGAGGGTGCTTCTCCACACATCCCTGAATGTGATGGACCAGGTAATACACAATTTGGGAAAGCATAGGAGACTATAAACATAACCTTGATTCATTGAGGCACAGATTATATGAGCTATGCGGAACTTTGGTGATGCCAAGATGGAATACTGTGTGTAGTTCTGTGAATCACATTACAGGAAGGATGTGACTGCGCTGGAGGGGGTGCAAAGGAGATTCACCAGGATGTTCCCTTGGATGGAGCATATCAGCTATAGAGAGAAGCTGGATAAGCTTTTGTTGTTTAGATTGGTGGAGAGGAGGCTGAGAGGGACGTAATTCAGGCGCATAAGATTACAGGGTGGATGGACAGCAGTTGTTACTTTTAATCAAAGGCCCACATTTATAACGTGAAGGGTTTGCGGTTTTTTGAGAATTGCTTTTCACCCAGAGTTTGTTGGGGTCTGAAATGCAATTCTTGAGAGGGGAGTTGTCATGGTAACCTCAAAACCATTAGAAAATACACGGTAGTGCACTTGAAATGCCTCAAGATTCACGGCTATGGGTATTGTGTTGGCAAATGGGCCTCATTTAGACCGTGCTGTATTTCTGATGATACAGCATCTTTGCTGCTGTGATTGTATGGCTGTGGAAGGTCAATCACTGAGTACCTTAAAATAAGACTTGATAGGTTTCTGAAGAATCTCTCAACAAAGTTTATAAGACAGAACTTGTAATATTTTCTGAAAATATGTCAAAGGCAAAATTAAGAGAAAGAAATGTGCAGCTTTCTTACAGTTTGATACCAGATAATTGAGGACTGGGAAATATCAGAACTATGGACAAAATGCTTCAGTTCTGCCTCCACAGAGGAAAACAAAACAAAAAAGAAAACTTCTTAGCAATACTAGGGATCTTTAGTCTGGTGAGAAAAAGGGAATATAATGAAATTAGCAACTAACCAGTTTAAAGAAAGTATTGAACTGACATTAATGGGCATCGACAAAGTCAACAGAGATTTATGAAATGGGAGTCATATTTGAGAAAGTGGATTTTAGCAAAATTATGGAGAAGCTATCAATGCAATACGAGTGGAATTTCAGAAAGTGTTTTGATCAAGCCCCAAGCCTATTGTGCGAATTCGAATCCTGTGGGACTGAGGCTAATATATGGTCATGCTTTTAGAATGGGAGAGCTGGCTGGAAACAATTTTTTTTAAATGGAAGACTGGTAGGATATAGCAAGCATCGTGGCTTTGGCCCCAGCTATTCCCAATACACACCATATATTTGGTTGAGGGGCTCAAATGCAATATCCCCAACTCTGCTGACAGCACTGAATGATGACAGCATGTGAGTGGGTGAGGGGGATGTAAAAAAGCTCCAAAGTGACTGAGACAAGTGAAATTACTGGGGAAATACGTGGCAGATGGAGACCAATGGGAGAGATTAGATGTCGTGCACATTGAGGGAACAATAAAATCGCAGCCTCTCATTTGAAAAAGGGCGTGGTTGAAAAATGTTGCTCTATAAAGGAACTTAAGCTGCATTTTTGTTTATTTCTGTGCAGCCCTCTCGGTATATGTAGGGCAATGAGTTCTAAAGCCAGAAGTCAATACTGGGAATAGCATTGGCACGCTGACCAGTGTATATAGACCCGGCAAGTGGGGAACTGTGACATTGAAATGAATCTGGATCTCCCTGTACACCAGTCACTGAAAGCAATATTGCAGGAGCAGAAAGCAGGTAGGAAGATAAATGGTGTATTCACCTTCATTTTAGGGGGATTGAGTACAGGAGTTAGTGTAAGTGCAGCTGTACAGGGCCTTAGTGAGACCGCATCTCGAACATTGTACAGTATTGTGTGCAGCTTTGGTCTCCTTACCCAATAAAGGACAAACCTGACATTGAGGGAGAGCAGAGAAGGATTACCAGACTGATCTCTGGGATGACAGGTTTGTTGTTGAGCGGAGTTTGGGGCGACTGGGCTTGTATTCTATGCCGTTTAGGAAAATGAGTGGTGATCACAGTGAAATATATAAAACTCTGACAGGGCGAGACAGATTGCAAGCAGGGATGGCAATTCCCTGGCGTGGACGTCTAAAACAAAGGACCACAGTATTAGGTACAGACAGGCCACTTTGCATTGAGATGAGAATAAATGTCTGCACTCAGAGACTGGCGAACCAGGGGTACTCTTTCCCAGATCAGGCTGTGGAAACCAAGGCGCTGAATATAAATAAGGATTTCTGGAAATTTGAGGGTTAGGGATAGAGCAGGAGTATCGTGAGAAGTTAGATCAGCTATCAATCCAGTTTGTTCCCCAATGGCGCAGCAGCTGTGTTCCTTTGCAACACCGTTTTGTAGAAAATCGTGCAATATTAATAATGGGGTCTATGGGAAAAAGAGGGCAAGGGACAAACCCCCCAAAATATCAGTAAAGGCAAAAATTAATTTTAGTCTAACACACACTAGCACAGTCTAAAATACATCTTTAAATCCCATATTGTTATGAAACTGTCCTCTAAATGCAACACTTTCAAACTACAGTCACTGACTACAGCAGTGTACCTTTCACCACACTCTTCTTCAGAAAACGCATGTGGCTGACTGACCACGTGATGCCGATGGGGAAATTTCAGTTCTCCTCAAGATTCTCCCACTGTTTGAAATAAAGTTCTTTCTAAATGTAGACTACAATTCCCGGTTTCAGGCTCAGTTTCAAGGCTTCCAGAGCGGATTGTATTCCTGTTTTAGCTGAACACATTGATTGTACATTTTGCAGACAGAGGATCCTGAGGTTGGGTTGTGCTGTTCAGCTGGTTCCCGGCAAGGAATCGCGTCACAGTGAATGAGAGTTCACTTCATGGATAAAGGTTCATGAATCACATTGCGGCCAAATTATATTTAATCAACACGCGTTATCTGAGAACTGCCTGTTTATTGAATGGAGGAGCAAAATTGATGTGCTGAAGGGACTCCAGCAGTTCTCATTTTATATTACACAATGTTTAATCATATTAAGGCATACGAATATTGTATGGGTAAAACTGCATGAAGGAAATGTTCAGCCATTAACTAGCACAGGGAAAGCTCAATGTGTTGTGTGAAGTACTCATTTCCCTATGTTCCTGTGCTGTCTGTGGGAAAGCTCTGTAAATGTTGTCACAAACCGTTAGATGTTAGGGTGGAGGTCTCTGCAGGGTCAACAGGACTATGTTTCCTGTTCCCTTTTCCGACACCAAGTTTGGTGCCGGCTGTTCTCATAAGGTATATCCTTTCAGAGCTCGGACCAGTTGATACAAGTAAGTGTCTTGCTTGGCTGTTTCAGAGACCATTGAAGAGTTTATCACATGTCTGTGTGTCTTGAGTCACTTTTAGGCCAGACCAGGAAAGCACGGGAGACTCACTTCCTGAAAGTACATTGGGAAGGAGATAGATGTTTCCAATCAACATTGGACACAAAATCACTGTTACTGACACCAGATTTTACAGCTCGATATGTTAATAATTGTTTTTATTATTCCACCAGCATTAGCCTGGTCTGTATTAATAATCCAATGATAATTCCACAACAGCACTATCTCCGCATGGGGACATATTGGAAACCACACTGAGCTGCTTGGCAACTCTGTTAAAAAAAGAACTCCAACCAATTTTGACTGTTGTGATTGGACTGATGGGGTGCTAATTGGTCAGATTGTATTTATTCCCCTCTTAGGGAACTGGACATAGCTGAGTAATTTTCCACATTGCCAGGGAGATGTCAGAGTTGGAGCTGGAATGAAACAGCTTCCCCAAGGACACGGCTTGTTGTGTAGCACAACTCTTCAGTCCTATTGCAGGAATGGGGTCAGGGCCCATTACCTTTGTCGTATCTAATGTGTTCAGCTGTTTCTTCATGTCACGAACAGCGAATTGAATTAGTTGTGATTCTGTGGGCATCATGACAGGGTGAGGTGGATGATCGACTCGACATGTCTGGCTGAGGATAGTGCAGATACCACATAATTGATTTTTACACTAATGTACAGAACGGTTCCATTATTTAGGATGGGGATATTTATGGAGTCCTCTCCTCCAGTAACTTGTTTAATGGTCCATCGACATTTATACTTATATTTGGCAGGATGACAGAGCTTCGGTCAGATTTGTTAGTCGTGGGATCATTTCTGCCTCTGTACCAGATGTTAGTTCTGCTGTTTCAATTGTGGTAGTTTTGATGGGTTGTCTTCAGGTAAAGGTACACATGGTACTGACCCTGGCATGTTCACCCACACTCGGCACTGAACCATAGATCTGCTTGATGGTAATAGTGTACTGAGAGATTATCCTGAGCGAAAGGTTGCAGATTGTCATTGAATACAATTCTGCCTCTGCTGCTGCTGTGATCTACAGCATCAGATGATAACCCAGTTGAAGCTGCAATGTCTACAATTTAATTCCACTGACTGTCCCCCAGTTCACACCGGGACCCATTCACCCAACAGCCCTGTATTCACTGACCCACTCTGGTTTCTGATGCAACAAGCCTTCCATTTTCATATTCTCATTCTGCTGAAATTCTTTCCTTGGTGTCACACCTCCAATTTGTTACTTTCACTCAATCAATTTAAGGCACTAATCTGAATCTTTTCCTTTCAGTAATACCATCTTCAGTATTTGAAGTGAATGTGTTTCCTTCTGTTTTTCTCCCTGACGATGATTCTGAACTCCGCAGTGTCAGTGATGCCAGCCTTCTGCAGTTTCAGAGTTACGGAACTTATGCATTACTGTTCAGTTCCCAGTGTACGGCGCTCCATGTTGGACAGAATGTTTGGGCATCTTTGACATATGTCGTTGGAAATTGTTCAAAAACAGAAATTGCTGAAGATGTTGCTGAAGATGTTGCAGCATTTTCTGGAGTGAATACAGACATAAACTTGCAGGTCCAGTGAACCTTCTACAAAGCTCCCTGTTTATCCAGCTTGGTACTTTATTTCCAGTATCGATTCTTATTTGTTTAACTGAAAATTTGTTCTGTGCCCCTATTTCTGGATAAACACAGCAGGTCTATCAACATCTGCAGAGACAGAGAAACAGAATTAGTGTTTCACGTCTAGTGTGAGACATCTTCAGTACTGAAAATGATTAGAAAATGTGCTTTTAAACCCGTGCCGGAGATGGGGAATGGGTAACAGGGAAAAGAGAGTGTGACAAAAGATAAATGAAGAGTATGTAAAACGGGTTTAAATTAAGATGTAACTGTGGGAAAGGGGTTCTCTCTATTGAGTGCAAGATAAGCAAGACACAAGCACACAAGGCCATAGGGAGGCCAGGAGGGGGCATTTTGACTATATGGTGTTATATAGATCTGGCCATAGATACGTTTTCATTCTCGAGATCATCACGCCCTTTAGACAAATAAATTCAGGTGCTTGACCTCTTATTGGCACTTGTAAGTGTTTCATGCTGCCTCAGTATTTAATATGGAGAAAGACAAATAACAGTATGAAGTTTGGGCTGAGTACTGTTTTACTGTCATGTTTAATATAGTTTCAAATTTGCAGTACTTATCTTTAAATGTATGTTCTTGAAGTTAGTATCAGATGGAGTGTAGAAGGTTGTGGGGCTGACATTCCAGAAGTTTATGAAATTATGAGAGGTATGGATTGGGTGAATATCCAAGGGTTTTTCCACAGGATGGGAGAGTTCAACCATAGAAGGCATAGGTTTAACTTGAAAGGGGGAACATTTACAAGGGACACAGAGACAATGTTTTTACACAGAGGGTGATGTGGAAATGGAATGAGCTGCCAGAGGAAGAGCGGTAGATCCATGTACAGCTCCAACATTTGAAACTCATTTGGACAAACATATGAATGGGAAACTTTTAGAGGCATATGGGCCAAATGAAAGCAGATGGGGCTCGTATAGTTTGGAAAACCTGGCCAGCATGGGCATTGAGGAAAGCTTCACGCAGAGTCAGTGTGGTTTCGTGAAAGGGAAGTTATATTTTGCCCTGTAAGATCATGCAAACTTTTTCTGGAGATGCCTGAAGATGTAACAAGTGGATTTGATATGGGGGGAATCTGATAGAAAAGAGGCTTTCCAGAGATTTCCCACAGGTTATGACAAAATAAAAGATCTTACTCAAACCAGAAGCTCGTAGGATGACGAATAATGTATTAACATGCGATGGTGATTGGTTAACACATCGAAATCGGAGAGTCAGGATTAGTGGAACTTTATGATAAATGTGAATCTGCTGGAATACCACACATATCAGTCCGATGGCATCAGTTATTGACAATCTCTACTGACAGCCTGAAGGAGGGAGCTGAGTGCAATACACATCCGAGTTTGTGGATGACACTGAGAATCAAAAGGCAGGCTGTTATTTAATGGAGGGGACTTCCAGGAAAGGAGCAGTACAAAGAGATTGGAGTCTTCCGGTGTATGAAACATCACGTCAGCATGCTGATGCAGCAAGTATAGGTTGGGACATTAGGCGGCTTCCTGGGATCAAATGGCTGGCTTACTGAGAACCTCTATAATAGTGAAGAGATTATTCATTGGGGTTAAATGAATGGTGAGTGATACTGCTGAAATATCCAACACACAGAAAGGGCTTAAGAAGGCAGATATTGAGAAGTTGTTTCCATTCCTGGGCAGAGTGTCACACTCGAGGATATAGGTACCGAAAAAGAAGTATTGATTTCAATCTGAGATGCAAAGTGGTGTCTTCTCTCAGAATATAGTAAATGCCTGGAATTCCCTAACCCAGAGAGGTGTGGAGGGATACAAGGAGTCGGCAAGAACGTTGAGTTGAGCCCTGGAGTAGATCAGCCATGTTCTTATTAAATGACAGGGCTAGCTTGATGGGCCGAATGGCCTACTCTTGTTCCTATTTATTAATTTCACATGTTATGCTTTCGGAAAGTAACTGGGTATTTTCCTGGAAGTTGTGTTGTACAATGTTGCACTCAGGGAGAGCAGATGATTTGTTTGAGTTAACCCCGGGTGGGATATGGGGGCTGTATTCCCAGCGAATCTGGGTCTGTAACATGACAAATATCTGGAGCAGAAGTTACAGAGAGGGGAAGCCTGGAAAGAGGGATTGGGGGTGGGTGTCGGTTCCTGACCTAGCCGAGATTTTCCAAGTATGTTTCCGAAACTACACCTCACCATCGGAGTGGCCTCGATCTTCCCCTCTGTATCAGGTCTGAAGGGCTGAATAGAACATCAGAACACAGGGCTGAGGGATACGAATGGGCCATTCGGCCCTTGGACACTACTCCACTAGTAAATAAGCTTGTGGCTCATCTCATAGTGGTCCCAACTACACTTCTCTCTCCATGCACCATTATCCCTGATTGACCTGTCTATGGGCAATCAGGTGAAACCAAGCTCAATATAATATAAAGATTCAGCCATCCCAAACTTCTGGGAAAGAGAATTCGCGCTTGAATGAAATCCCACTTGGAGAATTTCTCCTAATTCTTGCTCTGACTGAGATTAGAGGGAGTTACTGTTTCTTTTTCTAGTCCCACTCCTCCAGTGCTCCCAACAAATTTTAAATGTGACCAGGTTGGTGATATGGCAGATCATAAAGCTCTCAGACTGTCAGGTTCAGTGGAAGGAACAAGTCAGGCAGATTTCTTTAGTCAGCCACAATTAACTAAGAGAACTAACGGGTGTGCATGTTGGATCTGTGATTAGCACTGCTACGTCCCATCACCATGGAGCTGGGTTCAATTCCAACCTCGGGCGACGCTCTGTGTGGGGTTTCCTCACAATGCTCTAATTACCCCCCACAGTCGAAAGATATGCAACTTACAGTGGATTAGCCATGCTAAATTGCCCATAGTGTCCAGGGATGGGTAGGTTAGTCATGGGAAATGCAGGGGTACATGGATATGGAAGGGCGGGCAGATCAAGGAGGATGCTGTTCGGAGGGCCAGTGTGGACTTAATGGATGGGATATCCTACTTCCACACTGAAGAGATTCTATAAAAATGACAATAAATTTGGACTATACCCAGTAGGTATCTCTCTGATCCACTCTCCGCTAGGTCTTGTATATTTTAATAAGATCACCTGTTTCCAAGAGTGACCTGTTAAAGCCTTTGGAATATAAGGTACTCATTCCTGGAATACGTGAAGTGACACATCTCCGAACTACTTCCAATATAATTATATCCTTTCTCAGATAAGGAGACAAAGAAAAAATAATCTCACACTCGGTGCTTGTGTTTTATTTTTGTTTTCTCAGTGTTGTAGATCTTTGTAACTCTCTTCCCCACAAATCATTGAAGGCAAAGATATTGAATATTTTTGAGGGACAGACAGAAGGGTCATAAATAACAATGGAGTCGAGGATTATCGGGGATTTGCAGGAATGGGCGATCTGGAGGGAAATGTAGACGATAGTACCAAATGACACGGCTCCAGAACATCCAGGAATATAATTCAAAACTGATGGAAGACTGATGGAAGCTCAATGTATATTCGGATGGCTTTAATTCATGAAAGCTCCAGGATTATGTTTTTTCAGGACTTTACAGCGGCGGTGATACAGAAAATAAAATATTGTGATGACGTCAAGAGAAGAGTAATGGAACTCAGGATTCAGTATTCCTTATGGTTCCCAACGGTGCTTCGTATTGATTTGAATGGATCAATGAACTTGTCTGACTCTCCAGAGAAAGCAAAAACATTGTGGACACTTTAAAGTAAGCTGGATGTTGAGATAATCATGTTTCTCTCTCAAAGAAATTTTGTTGGATTTTTCTGGTATCAACCAGTGTTACATTATAGTCGGGGATTGGTAGAATACTCACTTTTAACTTCTTCATACTATCATTACTCGTTTTCTCTTTCTTTGCTTGTGTCTGGGGTGCGGCTCAAGCTGGAGCGATATACAAATGTGGTTGTGATGATTAAGTGCCCACCTATTAATTGTTATTAATTGCCCTGGATGCCATATTGGAAGCGGGCAGAAGATAAAGTTTTGTGATATGTAAGCGTCCCCATTGGGTAAGGTGGTGGGGGGTGGAGTTGAGAAAACTCTATAAAGTGTCATTGGTACTTTGGATTTTGTTTCGTTCTTTTTTTAATGTTTTTAGCTTTGGAAAGTTTTGAGAGCTTGTTGGTTGCAGTAGTTTTAGTTTGTACAGATTTAAGCTCGATGAGTCTTTTGTTATCAATACTTAGCGATGTGTAATTCGATATGAAATTCTCTCTCGAGTTCAAATGTTGCTCCAGTATGTAATGGATAATGATGTGCTTAAACGGTGTACCTGGAACATTAAGGGGAGCCATCTGCCATTCAAGAGGGAAAATGTACTTTATCGTCTTACAAAAGAGAGAGTGAATGTTATTCTATTGCAGGAGATGCACCTTGATTCCAAGGAACGTTTGACGTTACAGCAGGGAGGATTTGATCGGGTTTATTTCTCATGTTTTAATACTAAGAGTGGGGGAAATCATAATGGACAGGAAGAATCTTTCATTTAAATTACTAGATTATATTAAACACCCATGGAAGGATCGTAATCCTCAAAGCCTTGAACTATGGGAATTCATACATTATTTTGAATGTTTATTGCCACCCGGTGCACCCTCTCAAGCTCCTGGAAGATGCCTTTCCCAAATTAAGTTATCTTGCATCATGGCACATTATTGTAGAAGGAAATTTCGACTGTCTTATGGCCCTACGGTGGACAGAATATTCAAACGTCTCTCAATATCTTCGTTATAATGTATGCAATTAGTGAATTTGTGTGCAGAACTAGAGCTGGTGGATGTCTGGAGGTAAATCTGCCTCACAAGTAGGGATTTTATTTTCTTCTTAACCCACAGAAATTGCACACGAGGGTTGATCTCTTCCCCATCGCTGCAACAATCCTAGATTTGGTGGCAACCTGCGCAATTCGGAATATTATCCAAACATACCGGCCCCAGAAGTGGGATAGAAGTCACATAAGATTATGTTGTATGCAGATGGTCTTATGTTTTTGTCAAATCCCGCAATTTTGGTAGCTCACGTGATGCAATGCATTAATTCGCTTGTCACTTTTTCGGACTTTAAGATTATCTTTACAAAGTTGGAGGCCATGCCTATGGGAGATCTTGGGGGAAATGCGTGATGTTGAGGGCAAATCCTGATTTCCTTTTAAATCGTCACGGGGATGGTTTCCCTATCTCAGTCTATTCATTACATCCGTCTTTGATCATTGATTTAACGTGAACTATGTCGATTTGTTTGACAACATTAAACAAGACCGTCAAAGATGGGAGGCAAATACAATATCCTAGCTCGGTCGGAAAGCTGCTCTTAAAATGAATGTCCTTCCTTATTTGCTATACCCCTTGTGAATGCTTCCTTTGATGTTTTCCAGACAGATATTTAAGAGACTTTATGGCTGGTTTATCTCTTTTACATGGCAACATAAGCGACTTTTTATCAAGCTAACCAGATTGCAACTAACCCACAGATTGTGGGGAGTAGATTCATTTAACCTGCACATCTTTGGGCTGTGGGAGGAAACCCACACAGACATGGCGAGAATGTTAACTCCACGCAGCCAGTCACCCAAGACCAGAACCAAAGCTGGGACCCTGGTGCTGTGAGGCAGCAGCGCTAACCACTGTGTCACCACGTGTTAATTGATGGAGAACTAATGATATAATTTGATCAAATAATTCGTACATATGGACTACCTGGTAGATACCTCTTCTGCATTTTTTTTTCAAGATCAGAGATTTGATTTTTAAAAAGCAGATTTTTAACATACTCTTACAGATCCGATGGAGGGAAGAGGGTGCCTATTGCTCAGAATACACTCTCTGTCATTACCCTCTATCATTAGTTGGAGAGTGTCCCCTCAGACAAGACTCTGAAGCTTTGTGATGCCTGCGAGAGAGAGTTCAGAACACTTCAGAGACATGGGAGGATATTTGTGAAAATGCTCAAAGGATTTTGATCTGTAGTAGGACCCATTCAATGCAGTTGAAAATTCTTCATAGGGTCTATCTGACACCAAATTGTCTCTCAAAATGCAAAGTGGGATTACCTTCATGTCCTAAATGCAGAATGACTACAGGCACTCTTACTCATTGCTTGTGGTCCTGTTACAGGCTTCATCTAAATGTGAGCACTGTGGTAGGTGTGATAGAGTGGGTATTGAGGACTGAATTGGAGATGGACCTGGTTTCTGTTTTCCTGGTTCTGCCCAGGGTAGTTTCCACAGATAAACATGGGGAAAAATAAAGGTATCCTTACTTTCCGTACTTTCCATGTTAGTAAATATAGTCTTTTGGGTCGTTGTCAGCTCTTCATGGAGAATATCCCTTTCGAGTTTATCACTGGTATGGTGCACCAAAAAAACAAAGATTTATATGAGACATGGCAGCCCTTTTTGGATTACGGCAATACAGGGTTATCGGCCACTCCAAGAAGGGTTTTTATATAACCATGACGATATTGTCTAATGA
This sequence comes from Hemiscyllium ocellatum, assembly GCF_020745735.1. Classification (NCBI taxonomy): domain Eukaryota; kingdom Metazoa; phylum Chordata; class Chondrichthyes; order Orectolobiformes; family Hemiscylliidae; genus Hemiscyllium; species Hemiscyllium ocellatum. The sequence goes on from NW_026867618.1 coordinate 101,193, forward strand.
ATCTAATAGCCATCGATGAAGAACCATGAACATAAATAAATGTATCCGTTAATGCTCTTGATGAACGAGAGCTGTCGTTTTGTTGTGCTGAGCTGTATTGTTTATTCATTATTTATTGTTTAGTTTTGTTTTTCTTCTGTCTGTGTAGTGTTTTAACTTGTTTTGTATATACATGCAACTGGATGTATTTTTTTCAGTTATTTGAGTTGTGTTGTTATTGATTTATTATAATATTAAAAATCTCTTTTTCAATAAAATATTTTTGAAAATTAAAATGCTAACATTGATAGAATAGAGTCACAAAGTACTCTAATCAGAGAGACCACTCATGTTGGTTTCTCCTGAGGATCACCATACCTCGGGTGATGGGGTGAGGTTGAGAGAGCGTCCCTTTCATGGTAACCTCTGTAGGTGTGGGGAACCGAGCCTGCACTGTGGGCCTCCCTCTGTATCACAAACCAGCCGTCTGTCCAACTGAATGGGAGAACTGTGTGACTTATACAGACAGAAACAGTCTAAGACTAAGGGTAAAAGAAACATTCATAACAAGTAAAGTGGTACAATTCACGTAATTGTCAAGATGACGGCTAAGTGTAAAAACGGTCTCTGCTCGAAATTGTATTTTATAACAAGACGTGTTTAGAAGCTGTATTTGTTTTAATATCATTAAGGTGAGTCAAGTGAAATAACCAGAATTATTAAGTGTGATTGGATATCTATAACCATAAAATAAGTGTAGATTTTTGTTTGGTCTGGGTAAAGCATGCTGACCATTGCATGAAAGTATAAATATGATGGAATATATTGTTAGGTAGCCGTAACCATGGGAAATGCCCTCAAACAGGCGTTTGAAATAAAAGGGTAAAAGTGTCTGAGTGCTGGTTGGCCAATGACAGGAATCTCGGGGGTTGAATGACTCAAAGTTCCCGTAACATGGAGCTGAGAAGACCATCAGTTCAGCGGGGACCTTATTAAATGCCACAGCACGTTTGAAGGGCTGAATGGCCTCAGCATGGTTTGAATTGTATGTGATTTGAAAAACGTACTTCTCTACTCCTTCCTCTTATATGTTATACACTGGGAAACTGCAATTTCCTGAAACTGGGAATTATTTGGAACATTATCTGGAACATTCCATAATCGGCATTCTCGAGAATATTCCATGATTGTGTGGGATGTTTTACAAAGGCGAGAGATAGAGAGAGAGAGTAAGCGTTGCATGCAGTTATGAGAGTCGGGGGTAGGTGCGATCACAGATATACAGTGAGTGTGAAGGAGCAGAGAGAATACGGTGACACTTATCCTGAAAGAGCAGGGAAGGTTATTGATATTTGTCCTGTACTACTGGACATTTCTTCAGACTTCAGATACTGCACTGAGCTGAGCGGTGAACTCAGACCATGATTGGTGGGTCTAGTGGTGTGGCTCTCTCTGGGAAGAGAATGTTCTCCCTCTGTAGTAGCCCATCTGATACGCCAGCCATGTTCCATCAACAAACCATGGTGTAATTGCCCCTTATCTGCCAATCTGCCATTTCCCTGCCTTTGCTTTGTATCCATCTAATCCTATCCTATCTGTGTATTTGTCCAAATGCCTTTTCAATGTTGTTATTGTACCCACTTCAATCACTTCCCCTGGCAGCTCAGTCCATATGCGTACCACACGCTGTGTTAAAAAGATGACCCTCAGGTTCCTGTTTTATTTTTCTCTCCAAACATGAACGGATGTCCTCTCATCTTCGATTCCCCAACCTTGCAAAAAAAAAGTATTCACCACAGGCATGCATCTTATAATTTGATAAAATCTATACTTCCATAAGAACCACCTCAGTTTCCTACTCTGTAAAGAAATAAGTTCTAACCTGTCCAAATTCTTCCTATAACTCAACCCTTTAGCCCAGGAAACATCTTGTAAATTACTTCTACATTATTTTTTGTTCAATGATATCCTTTCTAGAGAAAGATGAACAAAACTGTACAGAATACTCCAACTGCAGCCTTACCAACATTCTGTACAACTGCAACATAACGTCCCAACTTCTATTCTCAATGCCCTGATGTAGGCCAGTGTGCCAACAGTCTTCCTCATGGTCCTGTGTACCTGTGACCCAAATTTCAGATAACCGTGCACCTGATCTCCAACGTCGTTTTGTTCTACTACACTCCTTAAGTCCATTCCATTCATCCTTAAACTCCTACCTGGATTTGACTTTCCACACTTATCTATATTAAACTCCAGTTGCTACTTCTCAGCCCACTTTCTCAGCTGGTCAAGGTATTGCTGCAATTTCTGATAATGTTCCTCTCTCTGAACGATGCCTCTAATTTTAGTATCATCTGCAAACTTACTAACCTTGCGTTGTGCACTCTGATCCAAATCATTGATATAGATAACAAATAGCAATGGGCCCAGGACCGACCGCTGAGGCACCCCAATTGTCACAGGCTTCCAGTCCGACAAGCATAACTCCACCATAGCCGTTTGCTTCATAATGTTAAGCCACTGTGTCGCTAATTTGCCAGTTCACGTTGGATTCTATGTGATATAATCTTCTAGAGCGGGCTACTGTGTGGATCCTTATCAAAGGTCTGACTGAAATCGAAATAGAAGATGTCTACCACTGTGCCCTCGTCACTTCCTCAAAAATCTCTAACAAACTTTGTAAGGCATGATCCGCTACGCAAAAAACGAAGTTGACTGCTTCAAATCAAACTTTGTATTTCCAAATGCATGCACATTTTATCTTTCAGAAGCTTCTCAAGTGGTTTAGCGAAAACAGGTGTGAAGCTTACTGGTCTATATTTCCTGGGCTTTTCTTTGCAGCCACGCTGGAATAAGGCACAACGTTTGCTACCGCCCAGTCTTCCAGATCTTGGCGCCTAGGCTTTACCTCTCGCTTCTTGCAGTGTTCTTGGATGTATCTGGTCAGGACCAAGAGATTTGTCTGACATTGTTCATTCTAATATGTCCAACAGCAATTCTGCTGTGATATGGACTGTACCAAGATTTGACAACTAACCTCCTAAAGTTCACAGGTCTTCATGTCTTTCTTCATGGTAAACACAGAGGGGAAATTGAGGAATTCACCAATCTCTTGAGGTTTTACACATGCATTTTGGATTTTAAAGCATCCTATTCTTTCCCTAGCTTCTTTATCTTTACTATACTGAATTTGGATTCTCTCTAAATGTCTCAGCCAAGGCTATCCCACACCCCCTTTCGCCTTGCTGATTTCCTTCTTCAGTAAACTCCTCTATCCCAGTATACCTCCAGGGATTCCCTTGAACCGAGCTGCCTGAACCTGAGCCACGCCTCCATTTTTTCTGGTCAGAGCCTCAATATCTCTTGACATCCAGGGTTCTCTCTTCCAGTCTCACTTTGCCTTCACCCTCACAGGAAAATGGAAACCTTGAACTCGAGCTCTCTCACTTTTAAAGCCCTCCCAGTTGCCCGAAATCCTTTTACCTCGAAACAAACAACTCCAATCATCCCCTGCAATCCCCTGTCTAATTCCAACAACACACGCCTTGCCTCAATTTAGAAGTTGAATCTGTGGATCAATTTTGTCCCTCCCATAACTATTTTAAAATTAATACAACTCTAATCACTTTTCTCAAAATGCTCCTCCACTTTATCTCCTTCACCTATCCTGCCCTATTTCCCAACAGTAGGTCGAATGTGTCCCTTCCCGAGCATGTTATTCTATATATTGATTGTGGAAACTTTCCTGAACACACTTAACGAATCACTTTCCATCTAAGTTCTTAACCATCTGGAAGTCCCAGTCTATGTTCGGAAAATTGAAATCACCTATTATAACAACCCTATTGTTCCTGCAAGTCTCCCCAGTCTCCCTGTATATTTCTTCCTCTAATTCCCATTGTTGATTTGGAGGCTTATAGTACAACCACTATAACATTACCATCCCCCTCTAACTACATTGTACCGTTCACAAAACCCCATTGGATATTATCTCAGTCATTTCAACTTTAAATACTGGTGTGATACTCGCCTTAATCAGTACTATTGGTATTTAAACTGTTTCCATTTACATCTCTCCATCGCAGTGATTTTCACATCATGGCACCCCTTGTTAAGGCACAGTGGAGATATGGAGCTGTAAATGGATGGGAGCTGCACATCCTGTCACTGTCAGCATTGTTTGCAAGTTTCCCCACACTGGGCTGCAATCTAACACAGTGTCACCGAACAATGCAACAGTCTGGGTTTATATATGAATGAACCAATGCGGTCTGCACAGCTCCCCACTCTGGACATTTAGCCCATGATTATAGGTCGAGCAGTGGTGTGGGCTGCACAGAATTCCATTCTGGATATTGCTGGGTTGCATTCAGCAGTACGCTAGCCGGATCTACACAGTGCTCCATCATGAACATATAATGGATGGAGTGGTTATGTGAGTTGGATTGCGAATGTGAGAGAGCTAAACATCTGGCAATACCTTTATTATTTGTTTTCATTCTTGTGATTGGACCCTGTGTCCCAGTCTCGAGTAGTTGAATGACTGCTTTCTGTTCCTGTGTCCCAGTCTCGAGCTGTTGAGTGATGGCCTTCTGTTCCTGTGTCCCAGTCTCGAACAGTTGAATAACTGCCTCCTGTTTCTGTGTCCCAGTCTCGAGTAGTTGAGTGATGGCCTTCTGTTCCTGTGTCCCAGTCTCGACCAGTTGAATAACTGCCTCCTGTTCCTGTGTCCCAATCTCGAGCTGTTGAATGACTCCCTCCTGTTTTTGTGTCCCAGTTTCGAGCAGTTGAGTGACAGCCTCCTGTTCCTGTGTCCCAATCTCGAGCTGTTGAATGACTCCCTCCTGTTTTTGTGTCCCAGTCTCGAGCGGTTGAGTGACTGCCTCCTGTTGCTGTGTCCCAGTCTCGAGCAGTTGAGTGACTGTCGCCTAATCCAAGTTTTGTGAAAATAGATGTCCTCCTCCTGCTCCAGAGTAACAGGCTCCAATAGCTCTGTGCTCAACTGCTGCTTCTGTGGAATGGAGTTGAGGGACTGAAGCCTCTTCACATCCTTTACCGCTTTTCTTCAGTAAAAGCCCTTCTCTTGTTTCTGAAAAACACCATCAAAATCTGAATGATTTATTTTTGTATTTGACTCTCAGTAATTGAGCAAACAAGCTGACTGACAGTATTCAGAACCTGAATAACCTCCTTCTATCAATAGACTCTCAGAGATGTACAGCACGGAAAAAGATTAGCTTAGATTAGACTTACAGTGTGGAAACAGGCCCTTCGGCCCAACAAGTCCACACCGACCCGCCGAAGCGCAACCCACCCATACCCCTACATTTACCCCTTACCTAACACTACGGGCAATTTAGCTTGGCCAATTCACCTGACCCGCACATCTTTGGACTGTGGGAGGAAACCGGAGCACCCGGAGGAAACCCACGCAGACACGGGGAGAACGTGCAAACTCCACCCAGTCAGTCGCCTGAGTCGGGAATTGAACCCGGGTCTACAGGCGCTGTGAGGCAGCAGTGCTAACCACTGTGCCACCGTGCCGCCTCCTGCGGTCTGGTCATCCATACAGAGCAAATATCCTAAATTAATCTCGTTCCCCCTTGCCAGCAGTTGGACATCTCCCACTAAACACTTCCCATGCATGTATCCATCCAAATGCTTTTTAAAAGATGTAACTGTACCTTTCTCCACTACCTCTTTTGGCTGTTCAATCCATACACACAGAAGTGTCTGTGTGAAAATGTTGTTTTAGCGTCCCTTTTTAAATCTTTCTCCTCTCACCTTAAACCTTTGTTATCTATATTTGGACTCGTCTATCCTGTGAAAAGACATTGACTGTTTACCTTATCTATGATCCTCATGATTTTACAAATCTCTTTAACGTTACCCCTTAGGCTCAATACTTGAAAATAGCCCCAGCCTATTCAAACTCTCCCTGTAACTGTAACCCTCCAACACCTGCAACATTCATTTAAATCTCTTCTGCACCCTTTCAAGGTTGACAACATCTCCCCGACAGCAGGGAGGGGAGCCCAAAATTAAAGGCAATATTACAAAAGTGGCCAAATATCCTGTACAGATCCAACACGTCATGCAAATGCTTAGAGTCAAAGCACACACCAATAATGGGAAGATCACCAAGTGGCTTCTTCACTATGTTGTCTACCTGTGACGGCACTTTAAAGGAACTGAGAACCTGCACTACAAGGTGCATCACAGGACAGCGATCTGGGTTTAATTCCATCCGTGAATGACGGACTGTGTGGTATTTGTACATTCTCCCCGTGTCTGTGTGAGTTTCCTCCGGGTACTATGTTTTCCTCCGACAGTATAAAGATATACAGGTAAGGGTGGATTGACCATCCTAAATTGTGCATGGTACCCTGGCATGTGTGGGCGAGATGGATTGGCCATGGGAAATGCAGGCTCAGCGGGATAGTGTAGGGGTTTGTCCAGTGGGATACTGTTGAGAGGGTCGGTGTGGACTCGATGGGTAGAATAGCCTGTTTCCTCACTGTAGGGATTCCATAATTTCTATGGAGTTATCCTTGATTGGCGACTTTCAACAGGACCCTACCTATTTCTTACTCTGATATTTCTTGCCAAAATGCAACACCTCACATTTATCTAAAATAAACTCCATCTGCCACTCCTCAGCTCACCACTCAACGTCTCATTATCTACTGAGACATTATTCTTCACTGTCGACATTACCACCAAAATTGGAATTATCTACAAACTTACTGACGATACTTCACTTACTCAAGTACAAATGATGTGCATAAGCAACAAAAGACTCACTATTGATCTTTGTGGCACGCCACTAGTCACAGGTCTCCAAGTTCAGTGAACAAACGTCCACTGTCACGCCCTATCTCCAATATTCAAGAAAAAATTGGGCCAAAATGACGAGCTCTCCAGGATTCCCGGCAGTCTAACCTTGATAACTAGTCTACCATGTAGAACATTTTGGCTATCTTACTGAATTGCATAAAGATAACATCCACTGCCCTGCCGTCATCAATCATCTTCTTCACTTCCTCAAAAATTCCACCCAGTCAGTGAGACGTGATCTCCAATGTACAAAGCTCTCTTCAGTCCTTGTCTTTCCAAATGCATATACATCCTTTCCATCAACCAACACCTCCCCCCCAACAATTTAGTTACCATTGACGTCAGGCTCACCGATCTATATTTAGCTGTATTTTCCTTACTTTCTTAAATAATGACACTATGTTAGCAGCCCTCCAGTCTTTTGACGCCTCACCAGTGTAAATCAATAATACAGATATATCAGCAAAATGCTGAGCAATCTCTTTCCGAGCTTCCCACAAACTTCGAGGATACAACTGATCAGGTCCCAGAGATTTCTTCACCTTTGTATGTTTTAAAATGTCCGATATCTCCTTGTAATATAGATACTATTCAAGATATCACTATATATTTCTTCCTTCTCTCACTGTTGTAATCTCCTCTACAGTAAACACTGAGGAGAAATACTTATTTAGTAACCCTTCCATCTCCTATGGTTACGCACATAGGTTGCCTTACTGACCTGTAAGGTGCCCTATTCTCGTCCTAGTTAATATTTTGCCATTAAAGGACGTTACAGTTGCTTCAATGCCTCGTTAACCCTATTTCTAAAGCCATCTCATATCCATTTTTTTTCTGGCTGGAGTTCCCCATTGACTATACACTTACTTCCCTTATACCCCCCTCGGGACTCACTTGATCTCAGCCCTGTTTACCTGACATATACCACTTTCCTTAACTTGACCAGAGCCTCAATATATCTAGCCACCCAGCACTCCCTGCACCCACCAGCCCTGCCCATTTCACTAATAGGCACACGATGGCACTGGACTCTCTGACACCAAGTTTTAATCTCCTTGCATTTTCCAACCATCCCTTTACCTGCAAATAGGGTATCCTAATCAGCCTTTCACAGGGCTCACCTAACACTTTCAAAATTGACCTTATTCACAGTAGGAACTTTAATGTTTACATCAGGTCATTCCTGTTCCACAACTAGTTTGAAACTTATATTTATGTGTAACAGATTTGAAAGTTAAATAAACACTTCCTGCCCCTCTGGAACAGGTTCGAGAGGCTGAATTGGCTCCTCCTGCCCCTCTGTAATAGACTGGAGAGGCTGAATGACCTCTTCCTGTCCCTCAGAAATAGACTCAAGAGATTTCATGGCATCCTCCTTTCCCTGTGTAACAGACCCGAGACATCAAATGACACAGCAACCCGTGGATTACGCGCTGCCGGTAAACTGTATCTAATGGTGGTCCAACCATTCTCAGTTACAGAAACACAGAGAACACAATGTACTCCAGGTGCCCTCTCAGTAACACCTCATACAGCTGCAGTGACACATCCCTTTGTTTTGAATGATTATGTTGGCAAAATGCGCCAATATTCCAGTTTTCCACCTTTTCAAGTAGCAACAGACTAATATGGGCTGAATGGCCTTCTCTTATCCCTCTGTTAGAGGTCCATAGGAACAGAATTGTTTTGCCCAGTTCCTGAGCAGCAGTCTCAATGCTCTTTCTCAAGGTTACGAAAGGATTTGATAGCAGGGCATTAAAACCATGAGTAGCCTCACACTGGTCAATAAGTACCGTACTTTGTGTTCAGGTATCTAGAAACTTGCCCAACCGACTTCTTATTATGCAGCCCATTTGTTTTTTTTTATATAACTGCCTCCTTTCATAAACAGAGTGGAACAAATATAGGTTGTTGCCGTGGTCTGTTAATATTCTCATATACAAGGAAAAAAAGATTAAGAAGTTTGAAAGATTTGTGGTCCATCCCTCAGCAAACCTCAACTATTCCATTCAAAACCAGTAAATTTAAAGTGATGTATGGAACTGGTTAACTGAGTCTGTTTGTTCAGTGACTGTGATTAATGCAACCTCCGTGGATTCGAATTATCTCAGTGGAGAGTGTCCATCTTTTAATGATAAATGGCCTCCGTACAATGAGTCAACCCATAACATGAGCGGGAGCATCACCGACAGCACTGACAGGGATCAGCAGATCCAGAGCGTGGGGGAGGAGTGATCAGACTCTGAGAACATTTGACGGGAATGTTCCAACAATGGATCAGAATTTGAGAACATTAGACTGGAATATTCCAACAATGGATCAGAATCTGGGAATATTAGACTGGAATATTCCAACAATGGATCAGAATCTGAGAACATTTGACAGGAATATTTCAACAATAGACAGGAGTTTATCCGTTTATGTTTGGTATCTTTCTGCATTTGATTGGCCGTCATTATCATCACGGATCTATTACGCTCTTCTCGTTATTCAATACTTCTATTATCCCTTCCTGGCTATCGTTGGCGTTCCTGGTGAGTGTCACTGTCCAGATTTTGTTTTCTTTGAACCAGTTATGACTGTATTACTGTTATTTCATATAGTCTACACTTCTTGCCAAAATTATTGTTCCTGTGGAATCTCTCAATCCAGATATTCACTTTACAGACCACTACTAACTGACATCAATGAAGGTGTTCAATTACTGTCACGCTCTCTGCTCTGGCAGTGTTACTCCTTGTATCTATGTTGACCTATTCTGTTTCAGGGGAGAACCACAATACATTATATCATTGCCTTTGCTGTTAAGAGCATGGAGGTCATTGTCTACTGTTCTGGTTACAAACTCCACTTCCTCTACTGTTTCAACCCCATCCCTGGACAATAGCTGCAGCAGAAGCAGACATGTCACAAAAGTGGGAGATCCCTTTGACACTGATCTGATTCTTGACACCATTCCTTGACCATTTCTAACTTGAAATACTCATCAGTCCAGAATATGTCGCACTGGTTTATTCCATCTGCTGTTTGAATCATGAGATATGAAATACAGTCTCAATGAAGGCAAGAATCTGCTGCTGATGCTCCCGGCTTCAAACCTGCCCAAACAAATCTGATTCAAACTCACACCAAACTCCCACCCATCTGTCATTCATGCACGCTGACGTATATTGCTGTTGTGTCTGGCAATGCCTTTATTTTAACATTCTCAAACACTTTACCGTATCTGTCCATGAAACTTCCCTCGTTCTCTCTGTTGATTAATAAAAAGCTTGCCAGTTGTTCGTATTTAAAATTGTTTTCTTCATGTGCGTTCTTTCTCAGACAATGTGTTTCTCATTTAACCACGTCAATCACGCGCACATATGCACACACACTCTCTCCCTGATGAACACACACACACACAAGCAGAGAGAGCAAACCTTCCCATTGTAGGCAGTTACCTGATGTGAATATAGTTAACATATGATAGTAAAGTTTGCAATACTCTCATACTGGGCAGATAGTGCAGTTTACTGAGCAACACGCGAGCATGATCTGCACAGCTCTCCATACGGGCCTGTCATCTTGTCCCAGTTAATGTTGTTTGTGGTGTTCTGTGAAGCAGATTCAGATTTTGATGTAACAAACCATTTCAGCTTATCTGGCAATGCCTTTATTGAATGTTCTCATTCTTGTAATTTTACTCACGAAGATCTCACTTCTTCAATTAGTCCCACTGCCCTGACTTTTTCCCCATATTTCCACAACATCTTTTTAGTTAATTAACTGTCTGTTTCAGTCCTTAATGTGAATCTCTCTGTCCCTTTGTATCTTTCCCTGGCCTTGGGTTTTGGCTCCCTAGTGTATCGAATGCTGGCATTGTGTAGCTCAGAAATAATGATATGGGGTGTGATAAGCGGTTGTTCACTTCCTGGTATGTCCCATATGCAGGTTTTCTGTGATATGCAAGCAGACATCCAGATCCCTTTGCACCTAAGCACTTTGAACTTTCTCGCCATTTAGATAATAATTTGTCTCTCCATTAATACTGGCCAACGTGAATAGCACCACTTTTTTTTTCTCAAGGTTTGTGAAGGTTTGTAGCTCAGGTTGAGATTTGGGGTGTATGTTTGCTCCTTGAGCTGTAGTTTTGATATCCAGACATTTCGTTACCTGGCTAGGTAACATCATCATTGGCGACCTCCAAGGGAAGCGAAGCTGTTGTCTCTTGCTTTATATTTAGATCTTTCTCCAAGATGTGTTTCTGGGGTTTGTGGTGATGTCAATTCCGGTTCATTTTCTGAGGAGTTGATTGATGGCATCTAGATCTATGTGTTGTTTATGGCGTTGTGGTTGGAGTGCCAGGCCTTTAGGAATTCTCTTGCATGCCTTTGCTTACCCTGTCCCAGGATAGATGTGTTGTCCCAGTCAACATGATGGATTTTTTCATCCGTGTGTAGGACTACGAGGGAGAGAGGGTCGTGTCATTTTGTGGCTAGCTGGTTTTCGTGGATCCTGGTGGTTAACTTTCTTCCTGTTTGTCCTACGTAGTGTTTATGGTACTCCTTGCAAGGAATTTTGTAGATGTCATTGGTTTTGTCCATGAGTTGTACTGTGTCTTTTAAGTTTGTTAGTTTTTGTTTTAGAGTGTTGGTGGGTTTGGGTGCTACGAAGATTCCGAGGAGTCACACTAGTCTGGCTGTCATTTCTGAAACTTCTTTGATGTATGGTAAGGTGGTTAGGGTTTCTGGCTGTGTTTGGTCTGATTGTCGTGGTTTGTCCTTGAGGAACCTGCGCACTGTATTTCTTGAGTATCTGTTCGTCTTGAATACTTCGTATAGGTGGTTCTCCGCTGTTTTGCGTATCTCGTCTGAGCTACAGTGTCTGGTGGCTCGTTGGAATAGTGTCCTGATACAGCTTCGTTTGTGTGTGTTGGGATGATTGCTGGTGTAGTTAAGTATTTGGTCAGTGTTTGTCGGTTTTCTCTATATGCAGGTTTGTAGTTCTCCATTGTCCTTTCTTTCGACTGTGACGTCCAGGTATGCGAGTTTGTTGTCGGTTTCTTCCTCCTTGGTGAACTTTATGCCTGTGAGAGTGTTGTTGATGATGTTAAATGTCTCTTCTATCTTGTTTCATTTTGTGATGCCAAAAGTGTCATCTATGTAGCGAATCCAGATATTTGGTTTGATGATTGGTAGGGCTGTTTGTTCTAGTCCATGCATTACTGCTTCTACTATGAATCCTGATCAAGTGGAGATCCCATGGGTGTGTTGTTGGTTTGCTTGTAGACTATGTTTTTGAAGGTGAAGTGGGTGGTGAGGCACAGGTCCATTAACTTCATGATATTTTCATTGGTAATGTGATTGATGGCGGTTGGTGTGTGTGATGGTCTCTTCTAAAAGTGTGGTAAGTGTTTCCGTTGCCAGGTCGATGTTAAAGGAGGTGTAGAGTGCTGTTATGTCGAATAAGATCATTGCTTCGTCTTCTTCTATGTAGGCGTTTTTGATGATTTTTAGGACTTTCTGGGTGGAGTGGATGGAGTGTTGTGAATCTTCTACTAGGTATTTTAGTCTTGCGTGTAGTTCTTTGGCTAGTCTGTAAATTGGTGTTCTGGGTAGTGCGACTATAGGTCTGAGGGGGGCTCCTGGTTAATGGATTCTTGGTACTCCCTAGAATTGTGGGGTATTGGTCCCATCGGGTTTCGTTTTCTGGAATTCTGTCTTGTTTAATTGTCCGGAATTGTGTAATTTTCTTAGGAGGTAAGTAATTTTGTTTCCTAGTTGTGTGGTCGGGTCAAGCGCCACCTGTTGGTAGGTGTTGGTGCCTGCGAGTAGTGCATAAGATTTTTCTATGTAGTCCCTTCTGTTCAGGATGACTGTGAGCGACCTTTGTCTTCAGGTAATATAATGATGTCTTTGTCTTTTTTGCGGTTTTCTAGGGCTTTCTTTTCTTGTGTGGTCAGTTTGTTTCCTTCCCTCTTTCAGCTGAGAATAGGTGCAACTGTCTGTCTGATCGTTTGTTGTGTTTCTTCCATGAGATTGTTGCCCTTCAATGTGGTTTCTAATGCCGCAAGTAATTCCTTCTTGTCAGCGGCTCGGTAATTGAAATTTAATCCTTTGACTAGTCCCGCTTTTTCTGTGTCTGATAGGGTCCGGTCTGGTAAGTTCTTTATCCATGTCCCTGTGTTATCGGTTTTGTGTTGTTTTTTGTGAGTTTTCCAGTTTTTTCTTCACGTCCGGATTTTTCTTTATCTGTCTTTGTCGTTGTTTGGTGTTGATGGCTTGTTCTATCACTTCTGACCATACTTGGTTTGTTGCTTGTTTGAATAACGGCTTTTGGCGCGCAATTTCCCGTTTGTATTTTCAGAGTCGGTGGTGGGCGTCATTGATTAATTCTCGGAGCATTCTGTGGCCGTTTTGTTCTGTTAAACTTTTGGCTTGAGGTGTTTTTATCGGCGTTTATATTGCAGACATTTTGGCAGTACTTGTTTTCTTAAACATTCATGCAGAGAGTACAGCTGTTCGCGGGTGGAACTATCTCGGATGGCATTCTTTTCCCATCTACGGGCAAGTTATAGCGTGTTGCGCTCATGGCTTTTGCAAGGTTTTTGATAGTTTGTAGCTCAGGTTGAGATTTAGGTTGTTGGTTTGCTGGCTGAGCTGTACGTTTGATATCCAGACGTTTCATTACCTGGCTAGATAACATCATCAGTGGCGACCTTCAAGAGAAGCGAAGCTGTTGACTCCTGCTTTCTATTTCTATCTTTCTCCTGGATGGGGTTCCTGGGGTTTGTGGTGATGTCATTTCCGGTTCGTTTTCTGAGGAGTTGATAGATGGCAACTAGATCTATGTGTTTGTTTATGTCGTTGTGGTTGGAGTGCCAGGCCTCTAGGAATTCTCTGGCATGTCTTTGTTTAGCCTGTCCCAGGATAGATGTGTTGTCCCAGTCGAAATGGTGCTTTTTCTTTGTGGTGGCACTCAAAATACAACGCCAGAAACAAACATATAGATTTAGATGCCATCGATCAATCTCTCAGAAAACGAACAGGAAATGACATCACCACAAACCCCAGGACACCCCATCCAGGAGAAAAATATAAATAGAAAGCAGGAGACAACAGCTTCGCTTCACTTGGAGGTCGCCACTGATGATGTTACCTCGCCAGGTAATGAAATGTCTGGATATCAAACCCACAGATCAGCGAGCAAACATACACCCTAAAAGCCCCATATTTCTTCACTTTAATTTTCCTTGCTAAATGTTGGCCCATTCACCCAACCTACCACATAGTTTTAAAATTTCTTGCATCATCATTCTGAAGTAATTTCCCACCGATGTTAGTGTCATCTGAAAATGTGGCATCGTATTTTCGATCCCATTACAGAGTACAGTCATTCCATCGATCGCAAATGGTTGAGGCATGAGTCCTGAAATCAATGTCACCCCACAAATTGTATTTGCCAAAAGAAAGTTATACATTTATCGATCTGACTCCATTTTGTTGGTTAACCAATCCTCCATCCAAGCTAATAAATTACTCCTAGACCCATGTTGTCTGATCTTACCACTTACTCTTTGGAGAAGCGACACATCCAATGCCTTCAGGAAGGCCAGATATGTTCCATCTCCAGGATTCCCACGACCCACCTTGTTTGTGACATCTTCAAATAGCTCAAGCAAACAATTCAGACACGGTTTAGTCTCCGTAAAACCATGTTGACTCTGATGGATTGTGGATTAACTTTGCAAATGTCCTGAACAATGGACTCTAACAATTTGCCTTAAATTACAATAGTTTATTGTTACACTTTCGTCCCTAATGTATACCATTATTACAAGTTCTTCCCTTTCGAAAAGCTTTACGTTTTCTTTGAATTCCTGTTTAAAAGGCACACGGTTTTAAGAGATCTGGTCCAAATGCTGTGTAAGAGCCACGTGTGGCTGAATGGACTCATCATCCTGCTGGTGTACAAAATCGATGGGCTGATGTCTTTCTGGTGTTCACATGTTACCATCTCCAAGGCCAGAATGACATCCTCCTGTTGATGCTGTAGAGGATTGGGAGATTATGGAATCTTACTGTTGCTGTGTAACATTTTGAGGGGCTGATGAGTCTTCTCATACTTCTCTATAACAGGTGGAAATACTGAACGGTCTCCTCATCCAGAGATGGGACCGAGGGATTGATTGGTCTTCTCTTGTTCCAACACAACAGACACGTGTCTAAATTGCCTCTTCCTTTCTCATGAAAGAAGTGTCAGATAGTTTTTAATCCTTATCCAATTCCCTTGCAATAGGCTCGGTGGGTCTGAATGGTCTCCTGTTATCCCAGCGTAACAATCTCCACTCACTGTGTGACATCTTCCAGTTCCTATGTTACAGACTTGAGGAGGCTGAATGGACTGATCCTGTAGCTGTTTAACAGGATAATGGTGCAGCATGGCCTACTGTTATAGGCTCGACTGGCTGATTGGCCTCCTTCTCTAAATGTATATCAGGCCCCAGGGGCTGAATAGCCTCATCCTGTTTTGGTGTAACAGGGTCGAAGGCCTGAATATCCTCCTGTTGTTCCTGTGTAACAGGCTGGAGAACGGAACGGATTCCTCCACTATCTGTGTAATTCACTTCACTCGTTCACTCCTTCTGCCATTTATGTTCAAATAAGATCATCTTGAATCTTTGTAAACTCCAATGGCTACTGGGTCAACCTGATCATCATTTCATTATAAGCTAGCACCTTCATTGCAGGAATCAGTTGAGGGAACCATCTCTGAGCTGCTTCCAATGTAACAACATCCTTTCTTCATTGAAGAGATTAAATCTGTACACACTATTCTAGATACGATCTCACTAAGAGCCTGTACAACAGCAGCAACACTTTACCGGCCTGCTGGAAGGTTCCCACCTCGGTTAGAGCAGTCTCAGCTCTCTGGGGGAATGCAGAGCATTGTTGGAAGATCATTGTCCTTCTCTACTCCACTGCATAACGGGAGATCTGGAGTAATTAAAGTTTGAGAAGATCATAAATGATGGGACGAGATGATCTCTACCATCAATCTCCCCAGAGCCCACATCGCTCAGATTCCACAGAATCTAGTAAGGTGGAGATTAAAAAAAAGCAAGGAGGAGCAAACATTGATGGGAGTTATATATCAAAGTGAAAGCTGCAATACACATATTTTGGTTATGTTATAAAACAGGAAATGAGTTATGCACATTTGTGGCTACTGCAGTGATAATGTACTGTTTAAGTTATATCTAAACTCTGTTAACCCAATTGAATGCTAATGCTGGGAAAAATGGATTTCATGACCACGTGTGAGATGGTTTACATGAGCATTATGTTAAGCACTGAGCTCGATATCAGGTTATTTAGGAATTGGTGTTGAGTGATCAGAAGAGCTAATTGAAAAATTTGCTGGAAAGGACATTTTGGGAACAGTGATCACAATGTACTGGTTTTCTTTAATGCTGTTTGAGAACATGACAGTTTTTGTTTTATTTGAAGTAACTGTTATAAATATGAGTCATGCAAGCCAACAAGGTGTGAGGAGAAAGTCGGGACTACAGATGCTGGAGATCAGAGGGGAAGAGTGTGGTGATGGAAAAGCACAGTCAGGCAGCATACTAAGAGCAGATAAATCGATGTATCGGGCATAAGGCCTTCATCAGGAATGAAGCTTATATGCCCAGGGGGCTGAGGGATAAATGAGAAGGGGGTGAGGCAGGGGGGAGATTAGCAGGGATTGCGGGAGGTAGATGAAGGTGGGGTTGAAAGTGATAGGTGATGAAGGGAGACAGACCGCCTCATCTACTGCATCCATTGAACCCAATGTGTTCTTCTCTACATTGGCGAGGCAGAAGGTCAACTTGTGGAACATTTCAGAGAACATCTCTGGGACAGCCTCATTGAACAATTCCATCACCTTGTGGCTGAGCACTTTAACTCCCCTTCCCACTCTGCCGAGGACATGAGGGTCCTGGACCTGCTCCATCGCCAAATCCGAGCCACCAGAAGCCTGCAGGAAGAACGCCTCCTCTTCTGCCTTGGGACCCTCCAAACACAGGGGATCATAGTGGATTTCCCCATTTCCCCTAATCCCATCCTATCCCACTCCAACCCTCCAAGTCAGCATCGCCCTTTTGTACATTCCTATGCGTCCACCTTCCTTGCTATCAATCTGGTCCACCCTCCTCTCCGATTAACACTTTCAACCCCACCTTCACTTACCTATTTGATGAAAGGAGGCAGCTTTGAAAAATGCCAAGTTGTAGTAATCCAGTGGATTCAGAGAAATGTAGGACTCAGCAAAGGATGACCAAGAAACTGAGAAGAAAATCGAAAAGAGAAAAAGCATGCAAACGAAAGAAAAACATAAAAACTGCTAAAAAGCATCTATCAATGTATGAAAAAAATAAAAACAAGGTCAAATGTGGAACAGTTGGTGTGCGTTCAGGATAGTTTATTGCAGAGAACAGAGAAATCGCAGGGAAAAGAAACAGTTTATTTGCGTCTATCTTCATTGGAAGAATGTCCAGAAATTCTTCCAGAAATACCAAGTGACCATGGGACTTGTGTAAGTAAAGTGTAAGATTATTCTTATCAATGTTGAGGTCATCTTTGAAAAGAAAGCTGGATTGAATATTTTAAAATCTGACAGACCAGATGTACTTCACACAAGGATTTATGAGGAAGCAGCAATAGACATGTTGATTGCATCGTGGATTTTTACTTTATCTTCCGACACATTCTCGAAAGTCATTTAGCCAATCTGTATAAGGCAAAGGTTACAAATATTATCCAACCATTTAAGAAAGGATGAAGATGGAGAGGGGTGAACTACAGAGCAGTTATCTTGTCATCCGCAGTCGGGTGTCTGTTGGACTCGATTACAAAGAACACGCGACTACACATGTAGAAGGTAATAACATAACTTGGGAGGGTGAGAATATACCGATGAAAGGAAAACCAGAAGTGGCAAACATTTTTTTTGGAATGGTTTGAAGATGATTCTTGTGGACATAGGCAATGAAGAACCATTGGATAACGTAGAGTTGAATATTCATGAGATTTTTTTTTAAAAACTCACACAGTAAGCTCATAAGAAAGGTTAAAGCGAGAGGTATTAGGAAGAACATATGAAAATAGCAAAGAAAAAAATTAGTTTTACATTCAGGTGATTGTAATTGGAATATAGAAGACGTCATGCACCAGTTGTATCGAGTGTTCATGAGAGTATTTTGTATTGTTCGGAATCCCAATCTAAGAAATAAGATATTGACTACAGAGGAACTGCAAAAGGTATTATTCAGATTCATCCCTAAAACGGCACGATTTTCTGATGTGGAAACTCACTCTGTGATCTCGAGTTTTGAAACATGAGAGGTGGTTGCAGTGAAACTTAGAAACACAGAGGGGACTGAATAACAGGGACATGGAGAAGTACAAGTAGGCGAGATCTGGGAGAATCCCACGAGATTCTACACGGACAAGTAGAGCAGAATAATCAGCAAACAGTTAGTGTCCATTAGAAACCAAAGGGACAATCTGTGTGTCAAGGTGGAGAACATTGATGGACTGTTACATGAGACCTTCACATCTATTTTACTTTAGAGACGGAGAAGACAAGTACAGAATTCAAGGAGATGGATGGGGAAACTCTTGAACAGATTGATGTAAAATACGAGAAAGTATTTGAGGCTTTGTTCTGTATAAATTTGGACCTAACTCCATGTCTGAATGAGTTGTATCACAGGCGGCTGTTGGGGTGAATGGAGGAAAGACCCTGTCTGAATATTTTAATTAGGATCTGACCATAGAGGAGGTGCCAGAGAACTGGAGAACTGCTAACACGATTCCACTTCACAGTTCGGGTGGGAGAGATAGACCAGGGAACAATAGACGAGCGGGTATTAGGTCACTGTTAAGGAAACTACTGGAGAAAATAGGGAAGGAGAAAATTGAACTCCAATAAGAGTCGAAAGGTCTGATCAGGGATAATCATCATGACTTTATCAGAAGGAAGTGGCATCTAATTGATTTGATTGAATTAGCTTGAGGAGGTCGGTTGTTTAGCTTTGTAGGGAAGCCTTTGACAAATTTCCAGCTGGGAAACTGAAAAATAACGTAAAATCTCACAATATAAATGATAACTTGACAAGTTACAACGAAAAGTGTCTTAGTGGCAGGAGGCAGAGGGTAGAGAGAGAAGGCTGTTTGTGTGACTGGAGACCAGTGTCCCCTGGTGTACCACAGGGATTAGTGATGTGTCCCTTATTGTTTGTGTTATTCATAACAAAAACAAATGTGAATGTGGAGGGGCAAGGTGGAGAGGCAGGGAGGTGTGATAAGTAAGTGTACATTTGACATAAAGATTGACCGGTTGGTTTGCAGTGAGCAGGAAGGCCTTAAGTTACAGGAAGATGCAGATGAAATGGTCAGATGGGCAGATCAATAACAGATACAATGTAACCTTGATAAATATGAGGTGATGCACATTGGGAGAAGGAACCAGGCAGGGGAGGACTCAATGAATGGCAGCACACTGGGAAGCTCAGATTGTGCTTCTCCACACATCCCTGAATGTGACTGGACAGGTTAATGCTTAAAAATGTGTTGCTGGAAAAGCGCAACAGGCCAGGCAGCATCAAAGGAGCAGGAGAATTGACGTTTCGGAAATATTCGTGAAGAAGGGCTTATGCTCGAAACAACGATTCTCCTGCTCCTTTGATGCTACCTGACCTGCTGCGCTTTTCCAGCAACACATTTTTTAAGCACTGATCTCCAGCATCTGCAGTCCTCACTTTCTGCTGGGCAGGTTAATGGACAAGTTAAGAATTGGACCTTGAGTATTGTGTTTCCTAATCAGGGTGGAGATATAAGACCTATACAGGGCTTTGGTTCGGCCAAAATGGAATACTATATGTAGCTCTGGGAGCCACATTCCAGGAAGGATGTGATTGTACTGGAGGGAGTGCAGAGGTGATTCACCAGGATGTTCCCTGGGGTAGAGCATATCAGCTATGGAGAGAGGCTGGATAAGCCCGGGTTGTTTACTTTGGAGCAGAGAAAGCTGAGGGGTCAGTGATTCAGAAGGATAAGATTATTAGCGACACGGACAGGGGGGATAGACAGCAACTGTTCCTTTTAGTCAGAGGGTCAAGAACAAAGGAAATTATAGTGAAAAGTTTGAGGTTCAGAGATGATTTAAACATTTTTTCACCTCGAGGTGTGGGCTTCTGGGATTACTTCCTGAGAGGGGAATTATCACGAGTAACCTCACAATCGTTAAAAAGTACTTGGACAAGCACTTGGAAGTGTCATAACATTCCAGGCTATGGGACTGCTGTAGAAAGTGGGACTAATATAGATCGTGCTGTACTTCTGTCGGCACAGAGTCTTTGCTCCCGTGAGTGTACCATGTGGAAGGTCAATTATTGGAGCATTTTAAGGCAGGAATTGATGGGTTTCTGAAGAGTTATATTCATAAGGGTTATAAGTGTGAACTGTAATAGCTTGTTAAATTATGTCAATGTGAGAAATATGAGAAAACAAGTGTAGTTTCCTTACAGTTTGGAACCAGAGAATGGAGAATGGGGAACAGGGAAATGGCAGAACTATGAAGCACTACTTCAGTTCTGTCTACACAGAACTTTCTAATAATATAAGGAAAACCAAGTCTGGTGTGGGAAAATGATAGAGTACGTGGAACATAGAACATTGTAAGTAAATGGTTTAGCAGAAATTATTGTGGCTGAATGTAATAGTCATAGACAACACTAACATAGATTTATGAAATGGGAATTATGTTTGAGAAGCAGACTGGCTGACAAATGAAAGAGCAGTAATGGATGTAAAACATTTTGATTTTTAGGAAAATGTTGGTAAAGCTCCAAGCCCAATTTGCAATATCAAATCTGAGTGGATTGGGGCTAATATATGGACATGTTTCGAGAATGGGACAGCTGGCACTAAACAGTGAATAGAAACAAAGAAACTCATCAAGCAACAGCCTGACATTGTCTGTAAGGTATGATTCTGTGAGTATGACTATGACCTGGACACCCCATCACCTTCCCCGGATATGTTCTGTCTCATCAGCAGGATGGACACAGCAGAGGTGGCGGCACAGTGGGATGCAGTTAGAAGGGAATTGCTCTTGGAGTCCTCAACAGTGACTTCGTATCCCATGGCATTAGTTTGCATTTGGGAAAGGAAACCTCCTGCTGATTACCAAGTACCAGCGTCTCTCAACTGATGTATCAGTACTCCTCCATGCTGACCAACACTTGGAGGAAGCACTGAGGGTAGCATTCTGGGTGGGGTATCTCAATGTTCACCACCAACAGTATCTCAGCTACAGCATTATTGATCGAGAAGGCTGGGTCCTAAAGGATATAACTGCTAGAGTGGTTCTGCGGCAGGCAGTGAAGGAACCAACAAGAGGAAAATATACACTTGTCCACAGCCTTACTAAACTGCCAATTGCAGAAGTATCTGTCCATGACAGTATCGTTAAGAGTGACCACCGCATAGTCATTGTGGAGACAAAGTCACACCTGCACATTGAGAATAACATTCACCATTTTGGGTGGTACTATCACAGTGCGAAATAGGGCAGACTTCGAACAGATCTAACAGTTCAAGTCTGGGTGTCCATAAGGTGCTGTGGTTCATCTATCGGAGCAGAATTGTACAGCCACACAACCTCATGACCTGGCATACCCCCCTCGCAACAATTACCATCAATCCAGAGGATCAACATTGGTTCAATGGATGTGCAGGATGGCAGGAGCAGCACCAGGCAAACCTGACAATGAAGTGTCAGCCTGGTGAAGCCACCAAACAGGACTACTTGTGTGCACCAAACAGCATAAGCAGTAAGTGATAAACAGAGCTAAGTGATCCCATAAGCAAAGGATCAGATCCAAGCTCTGCAGTCCTTCCACATCTAGTCGAGAAACGTTGGAGACCATTAAACAATTCACTGGAGGAAGAGGTTTCACAAATAACCCCTTCCTCCATGATGGAAGAGCCCAGCACTTCAGTGTATAAGATAAGGCTGATGCATTCGTAACAACCTTCAGTCAGAAATGTTGAGTGGATGATTCATTTCAGCCTCCTCCAGTGGTCCTCAGCGATTCAGTTACAAGTCATCAACCAATTCGAGTTGGAGATACTGAATACTCAAAGGGTCCATACTCTGACAGCATTCTGGCAATAGTACTGGAAACTTGTGCTCCATAACTTGCCACTCCCCTAAACAAACTCTTTCAATACAGTTACAGCAATGGCTTTTCCTGATTATGTGGAAAATTACCCCAAGTATCTCCTGTATATAAAAAGCAGAACAAATCCAATCTGGCCAATTACAACTCCATCAGCCTACTCTCGATCATCAGTAAAGTGGTGGAAGGTCTCAGTGCTTTTAAGCAGCAACCTGCTCAGCAATACTCTGGTCAATGATGACCAGGTTGGGCTCCCCCAGGACCACTCAGCTCCGGATCTCATTACCTTGATTCAAACATGGACAAAAGAGCTGAATTACAGAGGTGAGGTGAGAGTGACAGCCCTTTAAATCAAGGCTGCCTTCGACCAAGTGTGGTATCAAGGGGCCTTAGCAACACTGGAATCAATGGGTATCAGAGGCAAACACCCCGCTGCTTAGAATCATACCTGACACGTAAGAAGATGGTCGTGGTTGATGAAGGTCAGGCAACTCAGCTCCATGTCTGTCGGAGTCCCTCGAGCAGTGAACAGAAACTTCTTCAGGGCTGCTTCATCAATTACCTTCCCTCCATGTTAAGGTCAGAAGTGGGGATGTTCGCCAATGATTGTACAATGTTCTGCAACATTTGTGGCTCCTCAGATACTGAAGCAGTCCATGTTCAAACACGACAAGATCTGGACAGTATCCAGGCTGACAAGTGGCAAGTAATGTTCAGCCCACACAAATGCCAGACCATGACCATCACCAATAAAATACAATCTAACCTGCCCCTTGGCATTCAATGGTGTTACTATCACTGAATCCCCCAGTATCAAAGTCCTGGTGGGTAATCATTGCTCAGAAACTCACTGGTCTCCCCACATGAACACTGTAACTATAAGAGCAAGTCTGAAGCTAGGAATGCTGCGGCGAGTAACTCACATCCTGACTTCCAAAATTCTGTCCATCATCTACAATGCATGTCAATACAATATAGGTCAGAAGTGTGACAGAAGACTCCCAGTTTGCCTGGATGAGTGCAGACCCAACAACACTCCAGAAGCTTTATACCATCCAGGACAAAGCAGCCAGTTTGACTGTCCCTTCACCCACAATGCTCCACCATCAACGCGCAGCAGCAGCAGTGTTTTACTATCCACATGCTGCAATGAAATGATTCACCAAAGATCCTCAGAAACCATCTTCCCAATTCATGACCACTTCTATCTAGAAGGACAAGGGCTACAGATGTATGGAAATACCATCATCTTTAGGTTCCCCTCCAAGCCATTCACCATCCTGACTTGGAAATATATCACAGCTCCTTCACAGTCGCTGGGTCAGAATTCTGGGATTCTCTCCCTAATGGCATTGGAGGTCAACCACAGCAGGGGGACTGCGGTGTTCAACAAGGCAGCTCACCACTACCTTCTCAAGAGCAACTAGGGACAGGCAATAAATGCTGGCCCAGCCAGTGACACCCAGATTGACGAAATACAGAAATAGAAATTAACAGAGGACGGTTGCTGAGGTAACACAGAGATCGGTGTTTGGGGCCCAGCTGTTCACAATGTCCTTTAAATATTTGGTTGCTGGAATCAGATGCAATACATCCCAGCCTGCTGACAGCACTAATGGATGTGGGATTGTGAGTGGGTGCGGAGGATGTAAAAAAGCACCAAGAAGACTAAGACAAATGGAGTGAATGGGTAAATACGTGACAGATGGAGAACAATGTGGATAGAGGTGACGGTGTGCCCTTTGGTGGAAATGATAAACTGGAATCCTACAATTTGAAAAGGATTGGTTGAAACACGTTGATTTACAAAGGGACATATGCTCCTTTTTGTTGTTTCCTTCTGCATCAACCTCTGAGGTCCCTGCAGCGCAGTGAGTTCTGTAACCAGAAGTCAATACTGGGCATGGCATTGACACGCTGACCAGTGTACACAGACCCACCAAGTGGGGAGCTATAACACGGAAAAGCATCTGCATATCCTGTACATATGTCGCTGAAAGCAATATTGCAGAAACAGAAAGCAGTAAAGAAGATAAATGGTGTGTTGACCTTCATTTCAGGGGGATGTGAGTCCAGGAGAAAGGATGTCTTACTGCAGCTGTACAGGCCTTTGGAGACATCCCATCTCGAATATTGTGCAGCATTGTGTGCAGGCTTGGTCTCCTTACCGAATAAAGGATCAACCTGATATTGAGGGAGAGCAGTGAAGGATGACCAGACTGATCTCTGGGATGACAGGCTTGTTGTGGGAGCAGAGTTTGGGGTGACTGTGCCTGTATTCCATGGGGTTTAGGAAAATGAGTGGAGATCTCAGTGAAATATACAAAACTCTGACAGGGTGAGACAGATTAAAAGCAGGGATGATAGTCCCCTGGCTGGGATAACTAAAACAAGGAACTACAGTATTAGGTAAGGCAGGTCACTCTGCAATGAGATGAGAATAAATGTCTGCACTCACTGACTGGTGACCCTGGGGAATTGGCTTGCACCTGGAAACCAAGACACTGATTATAAATAAGGATTCAGAGACAGTAAAGGGATGATGGGAGAGCAGGAGTACGGGGCGGAAATGAAGGGCCAACCATCATTACATGGAATTGGTTAGCAAACTCAATGGACCAAACGTACTACTGCATTTCCTATTTTATAACTTCCAAAGGTTACTCACATTAACGGATATGCATATCATGTGGGGTAATTGCATTGAGGAGATTTTTTTCCATGAACTAGAATGGGGGAGGCTCAATGTGTTGTATGACCTACTCCTTTCCCGCTGTTTCTGTGCAGTCAGTGGGAAAGCTCGGTAAATGTTGTCACAAGTTCTCAGATGTTAAGAAGGAGGTCTCTGCAGGGTCGACAGGACTGTGTACCCATTCCCTTTTCCGACACTGATGCTGAGGCCGGATGTTCTGTCCGGTTTCATCCTTTCAGTCCTTGGAGTAGTTTGATACAAGTGAGTGCCTTGATTGGCCGTTTCAGAGACCATTGAAATGTTTATCTCATGTCAGGGTCTTTGGAGTCAGTTTTAGGCCAGCCCAGGAAATCCCTGGAGATTCACTTCCTAAAAGTACATTGGAGAAGGAAGTTCTGTTTACAATCGATATTGGCTTCAAGATCACTGTTACTGACCCCAGGTTTTAGATCTCGATATTTTATTAATTGTCTTTAACTTCCACCTGCTGCCAGAGCATTAGCCTGGTCTGGATTAGTAATCCAGTGACATTTCCACAACAGCACCATCTCCACATGGGGACCTGTCAGAGACAACACTGAGCAGGATATTTCTGTGCTGCTTGACAACTCTGTCAAAAAGAACTCCCACCAATTTGACTGTGGTGATGGGACGGAGGGGGTGGTAAATGATCAGATTGTAATTATTCCCGTTTTAGGGAACGGGACTTAGCTGAGTAATTTTCCACATTGCCAGGGAGATGTTAGAGTTGGAGATGGAATGAAAAAGATCCCCCATGGACACGGCTTGTTACGCAGCACAAGTCTTCAGTCCTATTGCAGGAATGGTGTCCTGGCCCATTGCCTGTGTCATATCTACTGTGTTCAGCTGTTTCTTCATGTCACGTGCAGCGAATCACATTAGTTGAAGACTGGCATCTGTGATTTTGTGGGCATCATGGCGTGGGTGATGATTATCATCGACTCAACACTTCTGGCAGAAGATGGTGCAGATAAAACATCCTTCTCTTTTACACTGATGTGCAGGTCTGTTCCATTATTTAGGGTGGGGATGTTTGTGGATCCCTCTCCTCCAGCTATTTGTTTAATCATCCATCACCATTTATAACTGAATGTGGCAGGACTGCAGGGATTCGTTCAGATCTGTTGGTCAAGTCTGGTAGCTTTAATGAGTTAGCATCAGGTTAAGGTTCATGTGATTCTGACTCTGACATGTTCCCTCACACTCGTCACTGAGCAATAGATGGTGTTGATGGTAATGACAGACTGAGGTGTTATCCTGGCAAAAAAGTTACAGGTTGTGGTTGGATGCTGTTCTGCTTCTCCCGCTGCTGTGGTCTAAAGCACTACATGAATACGCAGTTTGGAGCTGCAATATCTGCAATGCAATTCTGCTGTCTGTTCCCCAATTCTCACTGAGACCCATTCACCCATTAGCCCTGCACTCAGTGACCTAACCTGGTTTCTGATGTGGAAATACTTCAATTTTCAAACTCTCATTCTGCTGAGGGTCTGTCTCCCCGGGTCTTTCTTCCAATCTGACACATTCTGCAAAAGTACTTAACTTATCTTAATTCAAATGCTTAATTCACCTGAATCTTTTTCCTTGAGAAATACAATCTTCTGTGTTTAAGCGATTATTTTTCCTCTGTTTCTTTCCCTGATCATGATTAAGAGCTCTGTAGTGTCAGTGATACCAGAGTTATGTAGTTTCAGAGCCAATGAATTCTCTGGATTCCCAATCATCTACACCACATTGTATATTTTCTCTTTTGAATTGATGCCTTAACACTCATGGCTGCCTTGTCCTCCCAGGAGTATGTTTCATGTTCTTGGGGTTGCATTTCTTGTATTATCTTCCAAATTATCCCCAGAACCTCCTCCCATTGCTGCTCCATGGTCTTTCCTGCTCAGCTCCCCTTCCAATTAACTCTGGACAGCTCCTCCTGCATGTCTTTGTAGTGACATTGCTTAATTATAACCACATTACATCTTGAACAGATGTAAACTAAAAGAAGGAGCTTTGAGAGATGGGACACGAAGAATAATTGGTGGAATTCTAAACCAGCTACAAAGGGAGAACAAGAGAGAAAGGATATAGATATGGAGATATGGAAAATGAGAAAACCACATTCTCGAAAGAAGCAGATGAACATCCCCCAATACTTTGGCAATGTCTGTGTGCTGTGGTCCTTTGTACAATGCACGTACAGCAGAGTATTATGTTCAAATGCTAAGTCTGATGCCAGAACATTTGTCTCCAATGATATGACAGACATTAGCTTTGGAAAGAACCCAGCAGGCCAACATATTGAAATAAGTTGGGACACCAGAATCAAGAATTTGGAGCACACATCCTGGTAAGAATGAGAAATTAGAGTTGGGAATCCCAGAAAAAGAGGGAACGTTGAGAGGATCAAATAATGTTTTAATATTTTATAAATTTTATACATCATTTGTGACTTATCTGCACACACACACATTGATTACACAGTGTATATAAAATCTTTTTTCCACCATTGAAACTGTCC
Source organism: Hemiscyllium ocellatum (assembly GCF_020745735.1). Taxonomy (NCBI): domain Eukaryota; kingdom Metazoa; phylum Chordata; class Chondrichthyes; order Orectolobiformes; family Hemiscylliidae; genus Hemiscyllium; species Hemiscyllium ocellatum. The sequence continues at coordinate 128,445 of NW_026867618.1, forward strand.
TGTTGTCGTGTTACGAGGATACATGAACACCAAGTAGTCATCAAAAGACATAACGCACTATCACTATGTTCCATACATACAGACAAAGAAGGGCACCACTTTGATTGGGACAAAGCACACACACATACTAAGACACGCAAGGACCTTCTTAGAGAAATGGTATTCTAAGCAGAAGTCCATCAATAAACTCATCAATTTAGATTCTGTCTACATACTATTGTTAAAATTACCGGAAATGGCATCACCCAATGTAAGAAACATAGTCATGGTGACGAAACTTCTGAAAACATACTGTCAAGCTCAGTGAGCTAACTTGCATACATATAAATTGTTTTTTTTTGTTTATTAGTGGAATTTAGGAGTTCTCTGTCGCTCACATTTTGACAGATTATGATGTGAGGTGAGCTTTTCTGGGTATGTGGTTTTAATTAACAGAGGGGTTTGACATTGATGTTATAACAGTTTGGGGCCTTGCCATATGGCATTTGGACAGACTTGAACAGATCTGTGATACAACAGATCCCAGCAAATTCCAACTCATTGCAACTTTGAACTTCAAATGAAACCATTGGGAAAATTCGTTTAATTTTGTTATTTGTGGTTGGTTAAATGAAAAGTAAGGGAAATGGCTTTTAACATTACTGAAGAGGTTCCCGAATTTTCCAAGGAAACTTCGAAATACAGAAGGAGGACATTTTTTAGAATTAGCCAATAGGTTGGAATTGGGTTTAACCAGGGAGAAAGGGAAGCTGGAATTGTAATGGAGTTGGTCAAGCACTTTGATGTATCAGAGAAATAGGCAACTGTAGTAGAGTTATAAAAACTTAAATTGCAAATGTGGCGACTGGAGTTAGAAGATAAGTAAAGGGACGGAAACAGAGAGAGAAAAAAGAGAAAGAGAAGAGAAAGAATTAGAGAGGGCAATTGAAATTCAGAAGTTGGGAATTAGGTAAGAAAGTTAAATTAACAAGATGGAGATGAAGGGAGAACGTAGGGATGTATTCAACTAGGTTAGTAACTTGCCATATTTCGGTGAGAAAAATGTCAAAATCTTTTTTTATTTCATTTGAAAAAATGACACGGCAGATGACGTGTCCAGTGAACTTATGGGTAATGCTAGTTCAGACTAATCTGGTGGGCACAGCTAGTGAGGTATGTGCAGCGCTGTCAGACGAGGAATCCAGACATTATCAAGATGTCAAATTGGCTATTTTGATTCGTTATGAATTGGTACCTGAAGCATATAGACAGAAATTCGGAAAAATAAAGACGGAACCAGGTCAGACTTATATTGAGTTTGAAAGAATTAACCACAGTCATTTTGATAGGTGGGTTATGGCCTTAAAAATGGATAAGACCTGTGAGGCTTGAAGGAAGATTAATCAGCTGGAGAAGTTAAAAGACTCACTTCCAGAGATTGGAAAAAGTCATGTGAATGAATAGAAAGTTCAAGAAGTGAGAAGCGCGCAGAAATGGCAGGTAACTATGCATTGTGGCATGTGATGCAATTTAGCTTCTGGCAAGAATTTCATCCTGTGAGGGATAGAAATTGGGAGAAGGGAAGATCACACATTACACAGCGAACAGTAGCTCATAATAGTTTACCACAGGTGAAGAAAGGAGCCCAAGGGGGTTGAAAGGTGGTGAAAGGCCTCAGGTACTCTCACTATAAGGGAGTGGAACACATAATATTACAGTGCCGATGGTTTAAGAAGGGCACAGGGAAAAAGTTGTTTTCACTGCAGTTAGCTGGGACACACCATGCTGGGCGTTAAAGGAAGACATTTTGGCGAAAGATGCGGTAGAAGAGGCTAAGCCCAGTGGCATTTGTAAAACTGGTAAAGGAAACCCCAAGTGCAGCCGAGGAGCTGCAGGACATTGCACAGCCTCGGCAAGGGCTGGGTATGGAGGCAGTGCCTGATCTCTCTAAAGAATTCGCCTCTGTAGGTAAAGTTTACTCAGAAAGAACAGGGGGAGAAGGATAAGAAATTATAATTTTGTGAGATAAGGGATCTGCTCACTCTCTATTAATTGGGAAGTGAGGCGCCGGAAAAGCACATCAGATCAGGCAGCGTCCGAACAGCAGGACAATCGAATATCAGGCAGAAACCCATTGTCCGGAACGTGGTGGGGGGACAAGGGGGCTGGAAGATAAATACGAGAGTAGTAGCTGGGCTGGTGGGAGGGTCACTGGGAAGGCAATAAGAAGATGTAGGTGGGAGTGACAGTGATATGTCGGAGGGGAGGGTGGAATCGATAGGTGGAAAGGAAGATGGACAGTTAGGGCAGTTCAAGAGGGCTATGCTAGGTTGAACAGTTGGATCTAGGAGAGGTTGGTGGAGGGGAGATTTGGAATTTGGTGAAGTCAACGTTGATGCTGTACAGTTTGAGGGTTCCAGCTGTCCTACCACCGATAGGTGTCCTGTCACCCTCCTCTCCGACCTATCACCATCACAATGCACCTGCATCTACTAATTGCCTTCAAAGCTCCCTTTCACCCAGCTCCACCCCCCACCCTCCCATTTATTTCTCAACCTCCTTCACCCTCCCTTACGCCCAATTTTCCTAATGAAGGATTGATGCCTGAAACGTCAACGCTCCTGCCCCTCGGATGCTGCCGACACGATGGGCTTTTCCAGCCCCACACTTTTCAACTCTCATCTCCAGCATCTGCCGCCCTCACTTTCTCTCACCCTCTAATAGTAAGAGTTGAAAGGTTTTTTTTTTCATTCTTTCTGGCATTATAATCAAGAACGTGATAACTTGTGGAATGGGGACAGAAATTAAACATTCCCTTGTGTAACATCAGGATGGAATGCCAAATCAAGTTTGGGGAAGTAACAGTGACAGTGAGTAACAGAGTGTCAGTTCTAGGAATAGAACTTGTTCTTGGGAACGATTTAGCAGGAAGCAAGTTGGGAGGGACACCTCTTGTGGTGGAGAAGACAAAGGAAGATGAGGGAATTGGTGAGTTAAAGGAAAATTACCCAGGATATTTTCCAGACTGTGTAGTAACAAGATCCCACTGTCATAAGTTACAGCAGGAAGAAGAAATGAACTCAAAAGACAAATGAGTTGATGCTCAGTGAACTGACACCCTGTTTGATGTAACGGTGCAGGAAAAACCTGAACAGGCAGAGGATCAGGCAGAGCTGTTTAGTCCAGAAAGTCTAATGGACTTACAACAGATATATACACACACACATATACATGCACACACACAGAAAAGGAATCAGAATATATTGTTGAACGTTATTAACTTAAACATAGAATCATAAAATTAAAATGGAGACCATGATAGGTTACTGCAGAAGGGAAATGGTCCGAAGTGCACGAGATTGTGTTAGCAGTAATGTACAGTGTTACGGGTCGCACATAAACTCTCTGCAGGCGGTCACCTAGGTGTACAGAAGACTCAGGCTAAGGTACAGAAGCATTTCTAATGGCCTGGAATGCACAAGGACGCGGTTCATTTTTGTTGTACGTGACATACAGACCAAATGGTCGGTAAGTCACAGGCAGTACTAAAACCAGCACCTTTGTTGCCAATTCTTGCATTCGAGAAACCCTTCATGTGGGTTATGATTAATTGTGTAGCTCCCCTCTCTAAAGTAAAAGTGGAAACCAATATTTGCTGACCATAATGGATGCATCTACCAGATTTCCAGAGGCAATTCCATTATTGGAGTGTTAAGGCAAAAATGAAGGTGGAGGGATTGGTAGCTTTCTTTACTCGCTGTGGACTGCCCAGAGAGATTCAGTCAGACCAAGGGTCTCATTTTATTGCTCAGCTGTTTGAGGAAGTCATGGATATCTTAGGCATACAGCACTTCAAATCAAGTGCGTCCCATCCTGAATCCCAGGTAGCCTTGGAAAGTTAGCATCAGACACTGAGGACCATGTTAACAGCGTACTGTCAGGATTACCCGAATGGTTGGGATAAAGGTGCCCCATTAAATTGTTTGCAATTAGAGATGCCCCAAATAAATCTACTCACTTTACTTCCTTTGATTTAATATTCGTACATGAAGTGAGAGGTCCTTAGAAACTAATTAAATATAAATTGACAGGACCAAAGTCGGAGATCTCACACTTGGATTATGTATCAGAGGTGAGAGAGAGATTAGACCGAGTAGGTGAGTTAGTTAAACAGCACATGAAGAGGGCACAGTGTAGAGTGACGCAGGTGGCAGATAAAAACTCTGAAACTTTGACGATTTCCCGTGGGGATGACGTATTAGTTTCGCCACCAGTGGTAAGAAAACCATTCAAAGCCAGGCCCCTTTCAAATTAAAAAAAAGTGTGAAGTCAGTTAAACTACCTGGTAAAGATACCGGAGATGACAAAAAAACTTTGTCGAGTATTTCATCTGGATGAATAATGCACCAGCCACATTTAACACTCAAGAATAGAGGGGTGGCCATATGAACAAATTGTGCAACTTATCTGTATGATGTAGTGATCTTCAGCAAGTGATTAAAAGCTCACATGTTACAGTTGGCAGAGCATGTTGAACGATTACAAGAAGCAAACTTGGTAATAAACAGAAAGAAAATGGAATTCGCGAAGGCGGAGGTGATGTTCTTGGGACATTATATTCGACATGGAAGGTTGACCCCATGGAGCACAAAAACGAAGGGCTTTGAGGAATTTCCACGATCATCCTCGAAGAACGAGGTGCTTTGATTTTTGGAACTGAGTGGATTCTATCGGAAGTTTGTTCAAAACTTCAGCAGCGTCTTGGCAACACTGATGGATTTACTGAAGAAGAACACAGAATTGTGGTGGACAGAACAATGCCAGGAGGTATTTGAGAATTTTAAAGCAGGTTTAATCACTACACCAGTTTTAGCTGCACCAAATATTCTGAAACCCTTTGAAAATTGTGTTTGATGCTCGGGATATAGGGGTCAGAGATGTGTTGATATGGAAAAAGGTGATGGAATTGAATGGCTAATTGGCTACTTGTCGAAAAAACTCAATATCCAACAGAGAAAAAAAATAGAAAATCTCCATTATTGAACAAGAATTATTATGTTGCACACTGGCCTGACGATATTTTAATGTGTATATGACAAACAAATTGTCGGAGATGGTTGTGGACAACGACAAATCTCTCGCATTTTTTGGAATATTTAAAGACCAGAATATGAGACTATTTCATTGGAGTCTTACCTTACCAACTTTAAACTTACAAAGTGTTCATGCTGTGTCTCCTATAATGTGATAGCAGGTATGTATTCGCGGATTTAAAGGAAAAAGTGTAGATAAGATTTGACTTATTCCAGTGTTGTATTGGTTTGCAGAATTAATATGAATGATATAACTGAGATTAACACTTTGGTATTTCATAAAATTGGGATTAAGAGTTAGAGGAAAACAAATGTTGACATCTTTTCATTCAGCTAGTTCATTTTATTTTCTGAAGCGGGGAGATGTTATGAAGACAAAAACATATATGGACACTTTAAAACAGATCGAGTTTTACTGAGTAGAAATTAAAGCCACAGATGCCAGCTGAAGGTCACACTGTTCCACATGTCACCATTAGCTGAGAAATGGATTCCTGAGTTTTGGTTGCTGTTTTGACAGCCATACAAATGTAACCAAAGAGTTTAAATAACACTCAGGATACCAGAAGCCAACAGAATTTGAATATTATTGTTTGGACGCCTGGAAAGCAATCAAATTATGAGAATTATTATATCATGGGGAGTATATAAACCCAGCATTTTGAACACTAGAGAGAGCTACTGCCATCCAACAGTAGAGCAACTGCTGTAGAGCAGGAGTGCTAACTGACCATCTCAAACACACTCTATCAAAGACACATGTTCATGCAAACCTCTTTGCAATAAAAAAAATGAACCAAGGAGATCAGCAGCTGAAAGAGTGAATACAGCGGGGAAGATAGAGACTGTATGGTCTTGAGATTGTAATGTTTAATATGTGGGTTGTTGGAACAACATACTTTTTACAGAGTTCGAGTCAGATAGTAAGTAGCTAAGAAAAGAGGGGCTTGTATTTGTGAATAGCTGTTGTTTAGTGTTCACTAATAAAGTTAAGAAATAAACTTGTTAATCTTTGTTTAAATAGTGGAATGTAGGAGAATTGTGTCGCTCATATTTTAACAGATTACGAGGTGAGGCGACCTTTTCTGGGTGTTTGGTTTTAATTAACAGAAGGGTTCGACTCCACCTTGTAAATGTCCATCCACGCTAACCCCATTTCCCTCCACCACAACTCCTATACTCAATGCTCTGACTGATTAAGGCAAATGTGTTAAATGTGTTCTGTACCGCACTGTCTGCATTCAACTTCACTTTCAAGGAACAATGTACCTGCAGCCTTATGTCCATTTGTTTCACAACACTCCCCAGGCCCTTACCATTAAGTGTATAATTTCTGCTCAGAAGCCTCCAGTCTGAAAAATATCCCTCTTCCTTCAAGCCAATTGTGATGAGCTTCTTCTGTATCCCATGTGACCGAACCTTACTAATCTGCCTACCAATCGGAATGTTATGAACACCTTGCTGAGGTCCATATAGACAATATCTACCAAACTGCCTTCATCAATCTTCCTTGTCACCTCTTCATAAAACTCAATCAAATTAATGACACATTAATGAGATCAGTCCTTGCCTTCCCAAACGTATGTAAATGCTATCCCACAGAATCCCTTCGAACAACTCACCCACCACTGACATCAGGCTCACCGGTCTATAGTTCCCCGGCTTTTTGGGTCACTGTTTCCTTTTCTAGTCCCACTCCCCCACTGCTCACAACAAATGTTAAATGTAACCAGGTCGGTGATATGGCCGATGATATCGGTCTCAGACTGGGTCAGGGTCAGTTTTAGGAACAAGTCAGGCTAGTTTCTGTAATCTGCTAAAACAACACGTTTACGATCCAGAGCAATGTTACTCCAACTATGATGGAAAGATGGATGGCAAACTGTTTGCGTATTGCAAATAAAGACTCGATATTTCCCATTCTAAAAACACTGACACACACACACAAACACACACACACACACACACACAAATCTGTGCAATTTCACGTTGAAAGAACCTTGTCCAAATATTAGTGTAACTCATGACAAAAGGAAAAATTGAGAGATTGTCCAAAATGTGATTCTGCTTCTGAAGATATTCTACTCACACAGCTGCTAGCAATGGGATTTTATCCTGGGAGAGTTGGATTTGGCTGAATTCCCTTTGCATTAGGCTGGCAGGAGGTTCCAGGTTAGCACAGTGGCTCAGTAGTTCGCACTGTTCCATCACAGCATCAGGGACATGAGTTCAATTCCAGCCTCGGGTGACTATCTGCGTGGAGTTTGGATCTTCTCCCCTTGTCTGCGTGAGCTTCTGATGGGTGCTCCCGTTTCCTGCCACAGCCCAAAGCTGTATAATTCAAGTGGATTGGTCAAATAGTCCATCGTGTTCCGCGATTTCTACTTTAGGTGCACTAGTCAGTGGTAACTGTAAGGGCATGGGAAGGTTACTCTTTGGAAAGTTGGTATGTACTTGTTGGGCCGAAGGGCTTGTTTCCACACTGCTGGGATTCTATAAAAATAAGAATGGTAACAATAACAGTAGAGTTTTGTTTTAGCTCGTACACGTTACTGTGATGAGGAATAATGAAGGAGAGAGAGTGCAATAGGCCGTTTCTTCTCGGGCAGGTGACATTTTCTCCCTCTCTGAGTTGAATCACACAATAATGTCATTCTCTCCCAAACTGGACCATGTGAGGTCTCCTTGTACATTGTCCAAACTATGTCTCCATCACATTCCCTGTTCCATGTCGGTGCATCATTGCTGCTGTCATACACAGAGCCATACCCTGAGCAGAACATGGTCTCGGTCAATTTGAGGATATGTTTATATGGCCCTGCGTCATTAAAAAATAAAATGTTTAATGTATTCAGAATACATAGAACATAGAACAGTCCAGCACAGAACAGGCCCATCAGCCCATGATGTTGTTCCGGCCACTGATCCTCATGTAAGCACCCTTAAATGTCTGTGACCATATGCATATCCAGCAGTCTCTGAAATGTCCCCAATGACCTCGCTTCCACAACTGCTGCTGGCAACGCATTCCATGCTCTCACAACTCTGTGTAAAGAACCTGCCTCTGACATCCCCTCTATACTTTCCTCCAACCAGCTTAAAACTATGACCCTTCGTGTTAGCCATTTCTGCTCCGGGAAATAGTCTCTGGCTATCAACACTATCTATCTCTCTCATAATCTTGAATATCTCAATTAGGTCCCCTCTCCTCCTCCTTTTCTCCAATGGAAACGTCCGAGCTCAGTCAACCTCTCTTCATATGATAAGCCCTCCAGTCCAGGCAGCATCCTGGTAAACCTCCTCTGAACCCTCTCCAAAGCATCCACATCTTTCCTATAATAGGATGACTAGAACTGGACACAGTATTCCAAGTGCGGTCTAACCAAAGTTTTAAAGAGCTGCAACAAGATCTCACGACTGTTAAACTCAATTCCCGTGTTAATGAAAGCCAAAACACCATATACTTTCTGAACAACCCTGTCCACTTTGGTGGCCATTTTAAGGAATATATGTACCTGCACACCAAGATCTCTCTGTTCCTTCACACTGCCAAAAATCCTATCCTTAATCCTGTACTCAGCTTTCAAATTCGACCTTCCAAAATGCATCACATCGCATTTATCCAGGTTGAACTCCATCTGCCACCTCTCAACCCATCTCTGCATCCTGTCAATGTCCCGCTGCAGCCTACAACAGCCCTCTACATTGTCAACGACACCTCCAACCTTCGTGTCATCTGCAAACTTGCTGACCCATCCTTCAATGCCCTCATCCAAGTCATTAAAAAAATTACAAACAGTAGAGGCCCAAGGACAGAGCCCTGTGGAACATCACTCACCACAGACTTCCAGGCAGAATATTTTCCTTCCGCTACCACTTGCTGTCTTCTGCTGGCCAGCCAATCCTGTATCCAAACAGGTAACACAGATACCTGTGTTAAAATGAATGTTTTATTTTAACAAATACATAAATTGCTGGAAAAGCTCGGCAGGTCTGTCAGCATCCAGATGACTTTTACATGTTGGAGTTGTACCAGCCTCCACCACTTCCTCTGGCAGCTCAGTCCATACACGCACCACCCTTTATGTGAAAAGGTGCCCCTTAGGTCTCTTCAAAATCTTTCCCCTCTCACTTTCCACCAATGTCCTCTAGTTTTGGACGCCCCTAACCTGGGGAAAAACCTTGACTACAAACCCTATCCATGACCGTTCTGATTTTATAAACCTTTACTGCTGTGAAATGTGACTTCAATCAACAAGAATGGCTGTACTTCCAATAATCCCGGGCCGAAATGCTGAAATGCAACACCGACACCTGTTCTTTCTCCATCAAGCCACAATTATAAAACCACTTTAATCGGTTTGTTCAGATATATTAGGTGACACTTCTTTGGGATTTACACCTAGACCTTTGTGCCCAGAGGTAGGGACACGAACACCACTCGGCAATACCCATAAAGCTGTAACAGTATTCTACATAGAACATAGAACATAGAAAGATACAGCGCAGTACAGGCCCTTCGGCCCTCGATGTTGCGCCGACCGAATCCTACCTAACCTACACTAGCCCAATAACTTCCAAATGCCTATCCAATGCCCGCTTAAATGACCATAAAGAGGGAGAGTTCACCACTGCTACTGGCAGGGCATTCCATGAACTCACAACCCGCTGTGTAAAGAATCTACCCCTAACATCTGTCCTATACCTACCACCCCTTAATTTAAAGCTGTGTCCCCTAGTAACACCTGACTCCATTAGCGGTAAAAGGTTCTCAGTGTCGACCCTATCTAAACCCCTAATCATCTTATACACCTCTATCAAATCTCCCCTAAACCTTCTCTTCTCCAATGAGAACAGCCCCAAGTGCCTCAGCCTTTCCTCATAAGATTTTCCTACCATTCCAGGCAACATCCTGGTAAACCTCCTCTGCACTCGTTCCAATGCCTCCACATCCTTCCTATAGTATGGCGACCAAAACTGCACACAATACTCCAGATGAGGCCGCACCAGAGTCTTATACAACTGCAACATGACCTCAGGACTCCGGAACTCAATTCCTCTACCAATAAACCCCAGTACACCATATGCCTTCCTCACAGCACTATTTACCTGGGTGGCGACTTTCAGAGATCTGTGTACATGGACACCAAGATCCCTCTGCTCATCCACACTACCAAGTAGCCTACCATTAGCCCAGTAATAGAATATAGAACACAGAAGGATACAGCGCAGTACAGGCCCTTCGGCCCTCGATGTTGCGCCGACCGAATCCTACCTAACCTATACTAGCCCAATAACTTCCAAATGCCTATCCAATGCCCGCTTAAATGACCATAAAGAAGGAGAGTTCACCACTGATACGGGCAGGGCATTCCATGAACTCACAACCCGCTGTGTGAAGAATCTACCCCTAACATCTGTCCTATACCTACCACTCCTTAATTTAAAGCTATGTCCCCTAGTAACACCTGACTCCATTAGCGGTAAAAGGTTCTTAGTATCTACCCTACCTAAACCCCTAATCATCTTATACACTTCTATCAGATCTCCCCTAAACCTTCTCTTCTCCAATGAGAACAGCCCCAAGTGCCTCAGCCTTTCCTCATAAGATTTTCCTACCATTCCAGGCAACATCCTGGTAAACCTCCTCTGCACTCGTTCTAAAGCTTCCACATCCTTCCTATAGTATGGCGACCAAAACTGCACACAATACTCCAGATGAGGCCTCACCAGAGTCTTATACAACTGCAACATGACCTCAGGACTCCGGAACTCAATTCCTCTGCCAATAAAGCCCAGTACACCATATGCCTTCCTCACAGCACTATTTACCTGGGTGGCAACTTTCAGCGATCTGTGTACATAGACACCAAGATCCCTCTGCTCATCCACACTACCAAGTAGCCTACCATTAGCCCAGTAATCCATCATCTTGTTATTCCTACCAAAGTGAACGACTTCGCACTTAGCTACATTGAATTCCATTTGCCACATTTCCGCCCAGCTCTGCAACTTATCTATATCCCGCTGTAACCTACCACTTCCTTCCTCACTATCCACAACTCCACCGACTTTTGTGTCATCCGCAAACTTGCTTACCCAGCTATCAAGTCCTTCCTCTAGATCATTTATAAAGATAACAAAAAGCAATGGTCCCAAAACAGATCCTTATGGTACACCGCTAGTAACTGCGCTCCAAGATGAACATAATCCATCAACTACTACCCTCTGTCTCCTTCCAGCCAGCCAATTCCTAATCCAAACCTCTAATGTATCCTCAATGCCATACCTCCGAAGTTTTAGCATTAGCCTACCATGGGGAACCTTATCGAACGCCTTACTAAAATCCATATACACAACATCTACTGCTTTACCCTCATCCACTTCCACAGTCACCTTCTCAAAGAACTCAATAAGGTTTGTGAGGCACGACCTGCCCTTCACAAAACCATGCTGGCTATCCCTGATCACGTTATTCCTACCCAGATGTTCATAAATCTTATCCCTTACCATTCTCTCTAAGACTTTGCCCACCACTGAAGTCAGACTCACTGGCCTATAGTTACTAGGGCTATCCCTACTCCCTTTCTTGAACAATGGGACCACATTCGCTATCCTCCAGTCCTCTGGTACTATTCCCGTTGACAATGACGACATAAAAATCCAGGCCAATGGCTCTGCTATCTCCTCCCTAGCTTCCCATAGGATCCTGGGGTAAATGCCATCAGGCCCAGGAGACTTATCTATATTCATCCTTTCCAATATTCCCAAAACCTCTTCCCTGCATATTTCCAGGGCATCCATTCTAATTATTTGTGATTCCATATTCACATCAGCAACAGTGTCCTGTTCCTGAGTGAATACTGATGAAAAGTACTGATTTAATGTCTCTCCAATCTCCTCCGCCTCCACACACAACTTCCCACTACTATCCTTGACTGGACCGATACCTACCCTAGTCATCCTTTTATTCTTGACATACCTATAGAAAGCCTTTGGGTTTTCCCTAATTCTACCAGCTAAAGACTTTTCATGTCCCCTTCTCGTTTCTCTTAGCTCCCTCTTTAGCTCCTTCCTGGCTACCTTATAACTCTCAATCGCCCCAACTGAACCTTCACGCCTCATCTTTACATATGCCGCCTTCTTCCCTTTCACAAGGGACTCCAATTCCTTACTAAACCACGGCTGCCTCACAAGGCCCTTTACACCATGCCTGACTGGTACATACCTATCGAGGACACGCAGTAGCTGCTCCTTGAACAATCCCCACATCTCATTAGTGTTCTTCTCTTGAAGCCTGTTTTTCCAATCCACACATCCTAAGTCATCTTCTTGTTATTCCTACCAAAGTGAATGACTTCACACTTAGCTACATTGAATTCCATTTGCCACATTTCTGCCCAGCTCTGCAACTTATCTATATCCCGCTGTAACCTACCACTTCCTTCCTCACTATCCACAACTCCACCGACTTTTGTGACATCCGCAAACTTGCTTACCCAGCTTTCAAGCCCTTCCTCTAGATCATTTATAAAGATAACAAAAAGCAATGGTCCCAAAACAGATCCTTGTGGTACACCGCTAGTAACTGCACTCCAAGATGAACATAGTCCATCAACTACTACCCTCTGTCTCCTTCCAGCCAGCCAATTCCTAATCCAAACCTCTAATGTATCCTCAATGACATACCTCCGTAATTTTAGCATTAGCCTACCATGGGGAACCTTATCGAACGCCTTACTAAAATCCATATACACAACATCTACTGCTTTACCCTCGTCCACTTCCTTAGTCACCTTCTCAAAGAACTCAATAAGGTTTGTGAGGCACGACCTGCCCTTCACAAAACCATGCTGGCTATCCTTGATCACGTTATTCCTATCCAGATGTTCATAAATCTTATCCCTTACCATTCTCTCTAAGACTTTGCCCACCACTGAAGTCAGACTCACTGGCCTATAGTTACTAGGGCAATCCCTACTCCCTTTCTTGAACAAGGGGACCACATTCGCTATCCTCCAGTCCTCTGGTACTATTCCCGTTGACAATGACGACATAAAAATCCAGGCCAATGGCTCTGCTATCTCTTCCCTAGCTTCCCATAGGATCCTAGGGTAAATGCCATCAGGCCCAGGAGACTTATCTATTTTCATCCTCTCCAATATTCCCAGAACCTCTTCCCTGCATATTTCCAGACCATCCATTCTAATCATTTGTGACTCCATATTCACATCAGCAACAGTGTCCTGTTCCTGAGTGAACACTGATGAAAAGTATTGATTTAGTGTCTCTCCAATCTCCTCCGCCTCCACACACAACTTCCCACTACTATCCTTGACTGGACCGATACCTACCCTAGTCATCCTTTTATTCCTGACATACCTATAGAAAGCCTTTGGGTTTTCCCTAATTCTACCAGCTAAAGACTTTTCGTGTCCCCTTCTCGCTTCTCTTAGCTCTCTCTTTAGATCCTTCCTGGCTACCTTATAACTCTCTATCGCCCCAACTGAACCTTCACGCCTCATCTTTACATATGCCGCCTTCTTCCCTTTCACAAGGGATTCCAATTCCTTACTAAACCACGGCTGCCTCACAAGGCCCTTTACACCATGCCTGACTGGTACATACTTATCGAGGACACGTAGTAGCTGCTCCTTGAACAATCCCCACATCTCATTAGTGTTCTTCTCTTGAAGCCTGTTTTTCCAATCCACACATCCTAAGTCATGCCTCACTGCATCATAATTTCCCTGCCCCCAGCTATAACTCTTGCCCTGCGGCGCACACTTATCCCTCTCCATCACTAAAGTAAAAGTCACCGAGTTGTGGTCACTGTCCCCGAAGTGCTCACCTACCTCCAAGTCTAACACCTGGCCTGGTTCATTACCTAGAACCAAATCCAGTATAGCCTCACCTCTTGTTGGCCTGTCTACATATTGTGTCAGGAAACCCTCCTGCACACATTGGACAAACACCGACCCATCTAATGAACTCGAGCTATAGCTCTCCCAGTCAATATCTGGGAAGTTAAAGTCCCCCATAACAACCACCCTGCTACCTTCACTCTTTTCCTGAATCATCCTCGCAATATTATCCTCTACTTCTCTAGGACTATTAGGAGGCCTGTAGAAAACACCTAACAGGGTGACCTCACCTTTCCTATTTCTAACCTCAGCCCAAACTACTTCAGATGGCAAGTCCTCTTCCATCGTCCATTCTACTGCTGTAATACTATCTTTGACAAGTAATGCCACACCTCCTCCTTTTTTACCCCCATGTCTGATCCTACTAAAACATTTAAACCCTGGAACCTGCAACAGCCATTCTTGTCCCTGTTCTACCCACGTCTCTGTAATGGCCACAACATCGAAGTCCCAGGTACCAACCCACGCTGCAAGTTCACCTACCTTATTTCTTATACTTCTGGCATTGAAGTATACACACTTCAATCCACCCTTCTGTTTACAGGCACCCTCCTTCGAGATCGCTGCATTATTCATAACCTCCCTACACTCAAGGTCCTGTACCCTAAAGCTACAGTCCTGGTTCCCATGCCCCCACAGAGTTAGTTTAAACCCTCCCAAAGAGCACTAGCAAACCTCCCCCCAAGGATACTGGTGCCCCTCAGGTTCAGGTGTAGACCATCCTTTTTATAGAGGTCCCACCTTCCCCAGAAAGAACCCCAGTTGTCCAGAAACCGGAATCCCTCCCTCCTGCACCATCCCTGTAGCCACGCATTTAACTGCTCTCTCTCCCTATTCCTCGACTCTCTATCACGTGGCACGGGTAACAAACCAGAGACAACAACTCTGTTTGTTCTAACTCTGAGCTTCCAACCTAGCTCCCTGAAAGCCTGTCTGACATCCTCACCCCTCTTCCTACCTATATCGTTGGTGCCAACGTGGACCACAATCTGGGGCTGCTCCCCCTCCCCCTTAAGGACCCGGAAAACACGATCAGCGACATCACGTACCCTTGCACCTGGGAGGCAACATACCAAACGTGAGTCACTGTCACCCCCACAAAACCGTCTGTCTGTACCCCTCACTATCGAGTCCCCAAGAACTATCGCTCTACCTTTCTCCACCCTTCCCTTCTGAGCAACGGGGCCAGGCTCCGTGCCAGAGGCCTGAACCTCGTTGCTTGCCCCTGCTAAGTCATCCCCCCCACAAGTATCCAAAACAGTATGCTTGTTCTTGAGGGGAATGACCGCAGGGGGTCCCTGCACTGGCTTCCTCCTCCCACTCCCCCTCACTGTCACCCATCTATCTTGAACTTTCGGAGTAACTACTTCCCTAAAGCTCTGATCTATGACTCTCTCTGCCTCCCGAATGATCCGCAGTTCATCCAAATCCAGCTCCAGTTCCCTAACACGGGCTTGGAGGAGCTGGAGATGGGTGCACTTCTTGCAAGTGTACTCAGCAGGGACGCTAATGGCTTCCCTCACCTCATTCTCCTGTATGTTTGTCCATCAGCCTGTTCTGTCATACTGTGACATACCTCTGCAACAGGCAGGACTTCAATCCAGGCCTTCTCGTCCAGAGCTAGGAACACTACCACACAAGTTCAGGAATTGGAATCAAACCCAGAGCTCTGGCTCAGAGACACGGACACTGCCCACTATACTACCATACCCAGATTTTGGGTCATATTTTAGTGCCCGCTTCCAGCTCAGTGTGGATTGATTATAATCAGGTTACTATTACTGAATTACAAACAACACTTTGTATTATTAAACAAATGCAAGATATTTGTCTCAACTGTAGGATATTGAGTGTACTTGCTGAATATTGAAATTAACTATGACCATCTTTAATCGCTATTATCTGTAGTCTGCAATATTAGGGAAAGAAATCCCGCAGAAACACTCTGCCCAATGATGGGTCTCAAATAGATGTTTATTACTGAACACCAGAGGCGGAGGAAGGGATTAATTTCTGACCCCAAAACACCGATCAATCTTACCCACTCTAACATGTGTCTGCCCTCTGCCTAAAACCATGAAATGATACCAGGCCGCTGATTACTGTCCAGCCTCTCCTCCCGAACGACTGTGTCTGCAATCTGTCCCTCCTCCCTCTAACCACACAAGGCAACCCAAGGTCAGGGTCTTTGTGAAAATCATGGCAAGAGTGTGCAGGCCTCCTGGAGAGGGGTGGGCATTTTAAAATTGAAGGGGGAGGGGGAGATGGCAGTCATATCGCACACTGGGCTGAGGGGTGGCAGATGGAGGATAGTCTGGATTAATGCCAGGCATTGGGTTTGGTAAATCAAACAAGAACAGGGCCTATACAATTAAAAGTAGGGTCTTTTGGTGGTGTTGTAGTACAGAGACCTAGGCCGTCATGTTTAATTCTTTAAAATTTGCATCTGATATAGAAAGTGGCTAAGAAGGTGTTTAACACACTTGTCTTCATAGGTCAGACCTTTGAGTATCGGAATTGGGACGTCATATTGAGGTTGTACAGGACATTGGTGAGACCTCTCCTGGAATACTGTGTCCAGTCTGGTCATCCTGCCCGCTCATTCCATAGCCACACCACCCTCTGGGTGAAAAAGCTGCCCCTTACGTCACTTTTAAATGTTACCCTCTCACCTTAAGCCTATGTCCTCTAGTTTGGTCTCCCCCGTACCCTTAGCAAATACCTTGACTATTCTCTTTGATATTATTGACCTTGATATTACTAAGCTGGAGAGGGTTCAGAAGAGTTTAACCTGGATGTTGCTGGAAATGGAGGGATTGAGCTATAAGGAGAGGCTGAATAGGCTGGGACTTTTTTCACTGGAGAGTATGAGGTGGAGGGGTAACTTTGCAGAGGTTTATAAAATGATGAGGGGTACAGATAAGCTAAAGGGCTGATGTCTTTTCCCGAGAGTTGGGGATTCAAAACTGAGGGATATTTTGAGGCGTGAGGAAAAAGATTTACAAAAGTCAGGAGAGGTAATTATTTCAGACAGAAGCTGGCGTGTGTGTGGAATTAACTTCTAGAGGAACTGGTGAAAATAGGGACAGTTACAACGTTTAAAGGACATTTAGATCAGTACATGGATAAGACATCAGTTTGGATGGTGCTGTGAGCAGCTGCCCTCTCCCTCCCCCTCTCTGAGTGAATCCCTGTTGGTTTTCACCCTCTGCCAATGTCTGTGCAGTGGCGTGTGGAGGCCAGCAGAGGGTGGCATTGCATCACTTTCAGCACCACAGAGACAGCCAGACCTGCCCCACACAGAGACACACAGATACACACACAGCAATTGTTAGGACACGGCGTGAAGCTCATCTGGTAAGTTAAACTAAACTAAACATAAAGAAATGCTCAAGTTACCTTGTAAACTGTTGAAATATGAGTGATAGAGAACTCCCAAATTCCAGTGTTTAAACAAAAAGTATCAATGTATTTTTTTTACTCTGAAAGTGAACATTTTACATCAACTATTCACAACTCTGGGACCCTCTTTCTCCTAACTGCTTATTACCCTACTCCAACTCTACAGCAATATACTGTTTCAATGAGACACTTATTAAAATTACATACACGTAATTTCAAAGCCACACAGCAGCTGTTGTTTCATCTGACCTCTCACCAATCTCCCTTTTCCCATCTTTCCTGGGAAGTATGGTTCATGTTACCGGATGCTATCGAAGTGTCTACATTTCAGCATTCTGAAACCTGGGAACACATCCTTCCATGACACTGTCTCTCAGTCTCCCCCTCTCTGTCTATACCCCAAACCCCTCCCATGTGGTGATATTTAAACTGATACCCCTGCCATCTCTCTCAGACAGTGATGTTCACACCCACAGCACCCCCTTTTGTTGGCACAGTGGGGATATGGAGCTGGAAATGGGTGGGAGCTGCACATCCTGTCACTTCCAGCATGGGCTGCAAGTTTCCACTCACTGGGCAGGGATCTAACAGTGTTACTGGGTAATGCACTGGGGTGGGGTACACAGTCCTACATGGTGGGAGGGTAACTGCTCCTGGGTTACAGATCAATGCACTGGGGTGGGGTACACAGTCCTACATGCTGGGAGGGTAACTGCTCCTGGGTTACAGATCAATGCACTGGGGTGGGGTACACAGCCCTACATGCTGGGAGGGTAACTGCTCCTGGGTTACAGATCAATGCACTGGGTGGTGTACACAGCCCTACATGCTGGGAGGGTAACTGCTCCTGGGTTACAGATCAATGCACTGGGGTGGGGTACACAGTCCTACATGCTGGGAGGGTAACTGCTCCTGGGTTACAGATCAATGCACTGGGGTGGGGTACACAGTCCTACATGCTGGGAGGGTAACTGCTCCTGGGTTACAGATCAATGCACTGGGGTGGGGTACACAGTCCTACATGCTGGGAGGGTAACTGCTCCTGGGTTACAGATCAATGCACTGGGGTGGGGTACACAGCCCTACATGCTGGGAGGGTAACTGCTCCTGGGTTACAGATCAATGCACTGGGGTGGGGTACACAGTCCTACATGCTGGGAGGGTAACTGCTCCTGGGTTACAGATCAATGCACTGGGGTGGGGTACACAGTCCTACATGCTGGGAGGGTAACTGCTCCTGGGTTACAGATGAATTCACGGGTGATCACTGCACAGCTCCCCGTGCTGGTCAGGTATGTAGCCTGTGCACAGTACATCATGTTGGTGGGGTGGGTAGGGGTGAAAGGTGATGGACAGGTCACGGAGTTTCCCGGAAGTTTCCGTCTCTGACATTCTATAACTGCCATTCCCCGGAACGTTCTGTCCCTGACATTCTATAACTGACATTCCCCGGAACGTTCTATCCCTGACATTCTATAACTGACATTCCCCGGAACGTTCTGACCCTGACATTCTGTAACTGACATTCCCGGAACGTTCTGTCCCTGACATTCTATAACTGACATTCCCCGGAACGTTCTATCCCTGACATTCTATAACTGACATTCCCCGGAATGTTCTGACCCTGACATTCTGTAACTGACATTCCCCGGAACGTTCTGTCCCTGACATTCTATAACTGACATTCCCCGGAACGTTCTGTCCCTGACGTTGTTTGTTTGTGAACGGCCGGACGTCAGTGAATTGAACAAACGATAAGATCCCGAGGGAAGAGATCCCGTTCCAGGGAGAAGGAGACACTGTTCCGAAGGCCCCTCAGGCAGTTAAAGGGGGAATACGTTTCCCCTGCGTTTACATTTCTCCATGATACAGGATCGACCACAATTCAGACCAAAATATACGAAATTCCCAGACTCCGTTTGTCTTCAGGAAACTGGGAGAGAATCCTTCAGGACAACAACGTTCCCACCCTCCGTATTAGGAACTGGGAAGGAGTGACCTGTGTCTGCTCTCGAGTGATCGAGTGTGTGGGAATGTTCTAGAAACCATCTGTCCTTATGGATGTGTCTCTGTGTGTTTGGGGAGGGAGGGTTTCTTGTGGTTTATGTCACATTTTTGTCAGTAATTCCGACCTTCCTATTTGTTATTCCAGCTCCAATTATTTTAATAAATCCCTGAATACAGGGACACATTTGAAAATCTCACTGGGTCCCCGATCAAACGGGTCCCTTTGCCTCCAGGCTGATGGATAATGGGTTTGTTTTCCTTCCTCACAGTTAACGTAGTGACCATCTACGTCCTGCTTTATAAAGATTGTGGATTGTCTCCATGTGTCAGACGTTACCTGGGGGCCATGGCAGCGGCGGATCTCCTGGTCATTATCCTCGACCTGATCCTGAGACACATTCCCATTGTTTATCGGGAACAGTTTGATTTCCTGAGGGACTCCGTCCCCGTGTGTAATATCCATGCCGTCCTGCTTTATGCAGCCACTGACTGCTCTGTCTGGTTCACCGTCACTTTCACCTTTGATCGGTTTGTGGCCATTTGTTGCCAGAAGCTGAAAAGTAAATATTGCAGTGAGAAAACGGCGGCTGTGGTTCTGGGAGCAGTGACTGTGCTGAGCTGTTTAAAGAACATTTCCTGGTATTTTATGCTCACGGCTCGGTATTTGCTGAGGAACGCCCCCTGGTTTTGTGATGTAACACACGCTGTTCGATTCTCCAGTGTCTGGGTCACAATCGAGTCCCTCCACCACATTCTAACCCCGGGTGTCCCATTTCTCCTGATTCTGCTGCTCAATGTTCTCACCGTCAGACACATTTTAGTGACCAGCAGAGCCCGCAGGAGACTCCGCGCTCACACCAATGGGGACGCTCAGTCTGACACAGAAATGAGAAACCGAAAAAAATCCATCATTTTACTGTTTGTGATCTCGGCCAATTTCATCCTGTTATGGTCAATATTAATGCTGTATTCTATATGGTACCGGATGGATGATATTGGGTATGACTCTATATATCTCCATGACTTTGTGCACGAATTGGGCTTCATGCTGCAGCTCCTCAGTTGCTGCACAAACACCGCGATTTATGCCGTGACCCAGACTAAGTTCAGGCAGCAGCTGAAGAATGTGCTGAAATATCCCTTCACCCAAATCCATCCATCCATCAAATTCCCTCATTAATCACACCATCCGGGATTTTCTCATTTCAGTTCAGTGTTTCAGCGATGGAGCAGCCTGTCGCTATGGTAACAGACTGAGGGGAGTGCTGGTTTGTCCCTCCTTATCCCACAGGGGGTTACAGGGAAACATTTCAATGTTTCTCACAACTCAGGGGCCAGTGAGAAAAGGCACCATCCCACTGACTGTATCCATCACTTCCATTTGTAACCAATAAAAATGCTGATTACAGCGTGCCGAGCAGCAGAGGGACCGATGTTGTTGTGTGTCTTTGTGTTGGAGAAGCTGAGCTGGAGAGAGACAGACTCAGCCCCAAGTCCTGGTCCTCAGGGAAGGGGAGGGCACCGCGCCCTGAGCTCAGGAGCTGGGTTTAACTCCCTCTGTCCCCCTCCCCAGCCCCTTTCCAACCTGGCCTCCCCATTTCATCTCCCCACTCTTACTCCACATTTCTCCCTCTCTCTCCCTGCACACTCACTCTTTCTCACAACCTCCCCCTTCACTCTCCCTCGTTCTCCCTCTCACACCAACCGCCCCAACCCCGGTTTCTCCACCTGCCTCCACTCTTCACTTTCCCCTCACCCTCACACTCTCTGTCCTGCCCGTCTCTGTCTCCTCCAGCAGTTCCATCTCTACCCCATCTCACCCCCCCCCCGTCCCACCACCAACCACACCCCACCTCCAGTCTCGGGGTCAGAGGGAGAGGGAAGGAGCAGGGAGAAAGAGTGTGTCTGAGAGAGAGGGAGAGAGGGACAGGAGGGAGAGAGATTCAGTCAGAGAGAAACGGAGGGAGAGAGACACCGATTGAGGGCGGTTGAGAGTGAGAGAAGGTGGAGACAGAGTGAAGGAGCAGGGAGTAGAGGGGGGAAAGTGAGAGATAGGGTAAGATAGGGCAAGGGGGAAGGCGAGAGAGGGAAGGTGAGAGAAGGGCGGGAGGCAGGAGAGGGAGAGAGAGGGGAGGGCAAGAATGGTTGGCAAGGGAGGGGTGGAAAGGCAGGGAGGGCGAGACGGAGAGAGAGGGCGTGAGAGGGAAGAGAGGGTGAGAGAGGGGTGCGAGAGAGGGGGAAAGAGAGAGGGGATAAAGAGAGGGAGGGGAGGGCGAGAGAGGGGAGAGTGAGGGAGTGGAGTGAGAGGGAGGGAGAAGGCGAGAGAGGAGAAGGAGGGAGGGGAGGGCGAGAGAGGGGAGGGGAGGTGAGGGCGAGAGATAGGAGGGAGGGGAGGGCG